>NC_086445.1:662236264-662499201 GCF_028390025.1 Pseudophryne corroboree
AGCATCACTGGACATATGGCAGCAGAGTATACCAATGTGACTGCCTGGTCACTGGGATGACTGATGGCTTTTGCACAGGACACTACCACTGGTCTGATGCAGGACAACACAGCAACACTGTAAGGGCCTTGTTGTTATTTTTACACAGCAGCACTGGACATAAGGCAGCAGAGTATACCACTGTGACTGCTGGTCACTGGAATGATGGATGGCTGATGCACAGGACACTATCACTCGTCTGATGCAGGACAACACAGCAACACTGTAAGGGACTTGTTGTTATTATAGAGCAGCACTGGACATAAGGCAGCAGAGTATACCACTGTGACTGCTGGTCACTGGAATGATGGATGGCTGATGCACAGGACACTACCACTGGTCTGATGCATGGCAACACAGCAACACTGTAAGGGCCTTGTTGTTATTATTATACAGCAGCACTGGACAAAAGGCAGCAGAGTATACCACTGTGACTGCCTGGTCACTGGAATGACCGATGGCTGATGCACAGGACACTGTTACTGGTCTGATGCAGGACAACACAGCAACGCTGTAACGGCCTTGTCGTTATTATTATTATACATCAGCACTGGACATAAGGCCGCTGAGTATACCACTGTGACAGCCTGGTTACTGGAATGACTGATGGCTGATGCACAGGACACTTCCACTTGTCTGATGTAGGACAACACAGCAACATTGTAAGGGTCTTGTTAATTGTATTATTATTATTATTATTATTATTATTATACAGCATCAATGGACATATGGCAGCAGAGTATACCACTGTGACTGCCTGGTGACTGGAATGACTGATGGCTGATGCACAGGACACTACCACTGGTCTGATGCAGGACAACACAGCAACACTGTAAGGGCCATGTTGTTGTTATTATTATTATTATTATTATTATTATTATTATAATACACAGCACTGGACATATGGTAGCAGATTATACCACTGATCCTGCCTGGTCACTGGAATGACTGATGACTGATGCACAGAACACTACCTCTGGTCTGATGCAGGACAACACAGCAACATTGTATGGGACTTGTTATTATTATTATTATTATTATTATTATTATTATTATTATTATTATTGCACAGCATCACTGGACATATGGCAGCAGAGTATACCACTGTGACTGCCTGGTCACTGGAATGACCGATGGCTGATGCACAGGACACTACCACTCGTCTGATGCAGGACAACACAGCAACACTGTAAGGACTTGTTGTTATTATAGAGCAGCACTGGACATAAGGCAGCAGAGTATACCACTGTGACTGCTGGTCACTGGAATGATGGATGGCTGATGCACAGGACACTACCACTGGTCTGATGCATGGCAACACAGCAACACTGTAAGGGCCTTGTTGTTATTATTATACAGCAGCACTGGACAACAGGCAGCAGAGTATACCACTGTGACTGCCTGGTCACTGGAATGACCGATGGCTGATGCACAGGACACTGTTACTGGTCTGATGCAGGACAACACAGCAACACTTTAACGGCCTTGTTGTTATTATTATTATACATCAGCACTGGACATAAGGCCGCAGAGTATACCACTGTGACTGCTGGTCACTGGAATGATGGATGACTGATGCACAGGACACTACCACTGGTCTGATGCAGGACAACACAGCAACACTGTAAGGGCCTTGTTGTTATTATGATTATACAGCAGCACTGGACATATGGTAGCAAAGTATACCACTGTGACTGCCTGGTCACTGGAATGACCGATGGCTGATGCACAGGACACTTCCACTGGTCTGATGCAGGACAACACAGCAACACTGTAAGGGCCTTGTTGTTATTATTATACAGCAGCACTGGACATAAGGCCACTGAGTATACCACTGTGACAGCCTGGTCACTGGAATGACTGATGACTGATGCACAGGACACTTCCACTTGTCTGATGTAGGACAACACAGCAACATTGTAAGGGTCTTGTTAATTGTATTATTATTATTATTATTATTATTATTATTAATATTATACAGCATCACTGGACATATGGCAGCAGAGTATACCAATGTGACTGCCTGGTCACTGGGATGACTGATGGCTGATGCACAGGACACTACCACTGGTCTGATGCAGGACAAAACAGCAACACTGTAAGGACCTTGTTGTCATTTTTACACAGCAGCACTGGACATAAGGCAGCAGAGTATACCACTGTAACTGCCTGGTCACTGGAATGACTGATGACTGATGCACAGGACACTACCACTGGTCTGATGCAGGACAGTACAGCAACAATGTAAAGGACTTGTTGTTGCTATTTTTGTTGTTATTATTATTATTATTATTATACACAGCACTGGACATATGGTAGCAGAGTATACCACTGTTCTTGCCTGGTCACTGGAATGACTGATGGCTGATGCACAGCTCACTACCACTGGTCTGATGCAGGACAACACAGCAACACTGAAAGGGACTTATTATTATACAGCAGCACTGGACATATGGCAGCAAACTATACCACTGTGACTGCCTGGTCACCGGAATGACCGAAGGTTGATGCACAGGACACTACCACTGGTCTGATGCAGGACAACACAGCAACACTGTAAAAGACTTGTTGTTATTATTATACAGCAGCACTGGACATAAGGCAGCAGAGTATACCACTGTGACTGCCTGGTCACTGGAATGACCGATGGCTGATGCACAGGACACTGTTACTGGTCTGATGCAGGACAACACAGCAACACTGTAACGACCATGTTATTATTATTACACAGCAGCACTGGACATAAGGCCTCTGAGTATACCACTGTGACAGCCTGGTCACTGGAATGACCGATGGCTGATACACAGGACACTACCACTGGTCTGATGCAGGACAACACAGCAACACTGTAAGGGCCTTGTTGTTATTTTTACACAGCAGCACTGGACATAAGGCAGCAGAGTTGACCACTGTGACTGCCTGATCACTGGAATGACTGATGACGGATGCACAGGACACTATCACTGGTCTGATGCAGGACAACACAGCAACACTGAAAAGGACTTGTTGTTGTTATTATTATTATTATTATTATTATTATTACTATTATTATTATTATAATTATAATAATAATAATAATAATAATAATTATTATTATTATTATTATTATTATTATTATAAGACACAGCACTGGACATATGGTAGCAGAGTATACCACTGTTCTTGCCTGGTCACTGGAATAACTGATGGCTGATGCACAGGTCACTACCACTGGTCTGATGCAGGACAACACAGCAACACTGAAAGGGACTTATTATTATACAGCAGCACTGGACATATGGCAGCAAAGTATACCACTGTGACTGCCTGGTCACTGGAATAACCGATGGCTGATGCACAGGACACTACCACTGGTCTGATGCAGGACAACACATCAACACCATAAGGGACTTGTTATTATTATACAGCAGCACTGGACATAAGGCAGCAGAGTATACCACTGTGACTGCCTGGTCACTGGAATGAAGGACGGCTGATGCACAGGACACTACCACTGGTCTGATGCATGGCAACACAGCAAAACTGTAAGGGCCTTGTTGTAATTATTATACAGCAGCACTGGACATAAGGCAGCAGAGTATACCACTGTGACTGCCTGGTCACTGGAATGACCGATGGCTGATGCACAGGACACTATTACTGGTCTGATGCAGGACAACACAGCAACACTGTAATGGCCTTGTTGTTATTATTATTATTATTATTATTATACAGCAGCACTGGACATAAGGCCGCTGAGTATACCACTGTGACAGCCTGGTCACTGGAATGACTGATGGCTGAGGCACAGGACACTTCCACTGGTCTGATGCAGGGCAACACAGCAACATTGTAAGGTACTTTTTAATTGTATTATTATTATTATTATTATTATTATTATTACTATTACTATTATTATTATTATTATTATTACTATTATTCAGTATCACTGGACATATGCGACTGCCTGGTCACTGGGATGACTGATGGTAGATGCACAGGACACTACCACTGGTCTGATGCAGGACAACACAGCAACACTGAAAGGGACTTATTACTATACAGCAGCACTGGACATATGGCAGAAAAGTATACCACTGTGACTGCCTGGTCACTGGAATTGCCGATGGCTGATGCACAGGACACTACCACTGGTCTGATGCAGGACAACACAGCAACATTGTAAGGGACTTCTTGTTGTTATTATTATTATTATTATTATACAGCATCACTGGACATATGGCAGAAGAGTATACCACTGTGACTGCCTGGTCACTGGATTGATGGCTGGCTGATGCACAGGACATTACCACTGGTCTGATGCAGGACAACAAAGCAACATTGTAAGGGACTTCTTGTTGTTATTATTATTGATATTATTATACAGCATCACTGGACATAGGGCAGTAAAGTATACCACTGTGACTGCCTGGTCACTGGAATGACCGATGGCTGATTCACAGGACACTACCACTGGTCTGATGCAGTACAACACAGCAACACTGTAAGGGTCTTGTTGTTATTTTTACACAGTAGCACTGGACATAAGGCAGCAGAGTATACCACTGTGAATGCCTGGTCACTGGACTGACTGATGGCTGATGCACAGGACACTACCACTGGTCTGATGAAGTACAACACAGCAACACTGTAAGGGCCTTGTTGTTATTTTTACACAGCAGCACTGGACATAAGGCAGCAGAGTATACCACTGTGACTGCCTGGTCACTGGAATGACTGATGGCTGATGCACAGGACACTACCACTTGTTATTATTATTACTATTACTATTATTATTATTATTATTATTATTATTATTATTATTATTATTGTAATTATTATTCAGCATCACTGGACATATGCGACTGCCTGGTCACTGGGATGACTGATGGTTGATGCACAGGACACTACCACTGGTCTGATGCAGGACAACACAGCAACACTGTAAAGGACTTGTTGTTGTTATTATTATTATTATTATTGTTGTTCTTATTATTATTATTATTATACAGCATCACTGGATATATGGCAGCAGAGTATACCACTGTGACAGCCTGGTCACTGGAATGACTGATGGCTGATGCACAGGAAACTTCCACTGGTCTGATGCAGGACAACACAGCAACAGTGAAATGGACTTATTATACAGCACCACTGGACATATGGCAGCAAAGTATACCACTGTGACTGCTGGTCACTGGAATGATGGATGGCTGATGCACAGGACACTACCACTGGTCTAATGCAGGACAACACAGCAACATTGTAAGGGATTTGTGGTTTTTTTAATTATTATTATTATACAGCATCACTGGATATATTGCAGCAGAATATACCAATGTGACTGCCTGGTCACTGGAATGACTGATGGCTGATCCACAGGACACTACCACTTGTCTGATGCAGGAAAACACAGCAACATTGTAAGGGCCTTTTTTATTATACTTCAGCACTGGACATATTGCAGCAAAGTATACCACTGTGACTGCCTGGTCACTGGAATGGCTGATGCACAGGACTCTACCACCGGCCTGATGCAGGACAACACAGCAACACTGTAAGGGACTTGTTATTACACAGCAGCACTGGACATAAGGTAGCTAAGTTTACCACTGTGATTGCTTTGTCACTGGAATGAATGGTGGATGATGCACCGGACACTACCACTGGTTTGATGCAGGATAACACGGCAACACTATAAGGGACTTTATTTTTTTTTATACAGAAGCACTGGACATATGGCAGCAGAGTATACCACTGTTACTGCTTGGTCACTGTAATGACGGATGGCTGATGCACAGGACACTACCACTGGTCTGATGCAGTACAACACAACAACATTGTAAAGGCCTTCTTGTTGTTGTTATTATTATTATTATTATTATTAATTTTATTATTATTATTATTATTATTATAATAATACACAGCATTGGACATATGGTAGCAGAGTATACCACTGATCCTGCCTGGTCAATGGAATGACTGATGGCTGATGCACAGAACACTACCTCTGGTCTAATGCAGGACAACACAGCAACATTGTACGGGACTTGTTGTTATTATTGTTATTATTATTATTATTATTATTATTATTATTATTATTATTACACAGCATCACTGGACATATGGCAGCAGAGTATCCAACTGTGACAGCCTGGTCACTGGAATGACCGATGGCTGATGCACAGGACACTCCCATTGGTCTGATGCAGGACAACACAGCAACACTGTAAGGTACTTATTATTATTATACAGCAGAACTGGACATATGGCAGCAAAGAAAACCACTGTGACTGCCTGGTCACTGGAATGACCAATGGCTGATACACAGGACACTACCACTGGTCTGATGCAGGACAACACAGCAACACTGTAAGTGCCTTGTTGTTATTTTTACACAGCAGCACTGGACATAAGGCAGCAGAGAATACCACTGTGAATGTCTGATCACTGGAATGACTGATGACGGATGCACAGGACACTACCACTGGTCTGATGCAGGACAACACACCAACACTGTAAAGGACTTGTTGTTGTTATTATTATTATTATTATTATTATTATTATTATTATTATTATAATACACAGCATCACTGGACATACGGCAGTAAAGTATACCACTGTGACTGCCTGGTCACTGGAATGACCGATGGCTGATGCACAGGACACTACCACTGGTCTGATGCAGTACAACACAGCAATACTGTAAGGGTCTTGTTGTTATTTTTACACAGTAGCACTGGACATAAGGCAGCAGAGTGTACCACTGTGACAGCCTGGTCACTGGAATGACTGATGGCTGATGCACAGGACACTACCACTGGTCTGATGAAGTACAACACAGCAACACTGTAAGAGCCATGCTGTTGTTATTATTATTATTATTATTATTATTATTATTATACACAGCATTGGACATATGGTAGCAGAGTATACCACTGATCCTGCCTGGTCAATGGAATGATTGATGGCTGATGCACAGAACACTACCTCTGACCTAATGCAGGACAACACAGCAACATTGTACGGGACTTGTTGTTATTATTATTGTTATTATTATTATTATTATTATTATTACTACACAGCATCACTGGACATATGGCAGCAGAGTATACCACTGTGACTGCCTGGTCACTGGAATGACCGATGGCTGATGCACAGGACACTACCACTGGTCTGATGCAGGACAACACAGCAACACTGTAAGGGACTTATTATTGTTATACAGCAGAACTGGACATATGGCAGCAAAGTAAACCACTGTGACTGCCTGGTCACTGAAATGACCGATGGCTGATACGCAGGACACTACCACTGGTCTGATGCAGGACAACACAGCAACACTGTAAGGGCCTTGTTGTTATTTTTACACAGCAGCACTGGACATAAGGCAGCAGAGTTTACCACTGTGACTGCCTGATCACTGGAATGACTGATGACGGATGCACAGGACACTACCACTGGTCTGATGGAGGATAACACAGCAACACTGTAAAGGCCTTGTTGTTGTTATTTTTATGATTATTATTATTACTATTATTATTATTATACACAGCACTGGACATATGGTAGCAGAGTATACCACTGTTCTTGCCTGGTCACTGGAATAACTGATGGCTGATGCACAGGTTACTACCACTGGTCTGATGCAGGACAACACAGCAACACAGAAAGGGACTTATTATTATATAGCAGCACTGAACATATGGTAGCAAAGTATACCACTGTGACTGCCTGGTCACTGGAATAACCGATGGCTGATGCACAGGACACTACCACTGGTCTGATGCAGGACAACACATCAACACCATAAGGGACTTGTTATTATTATACAGCAGCACTGGACATAAGGCAGCAGAGTATACCACTGTGACTGCCTGGTCACTGGAATGAAGGACGGCTGATGCACAGGAAATTACCACTGGTCTGATGCATGGCAACACAGCAAAACTGTAAGGGCCTTGTTGTTGTTATTATTATTATTATACAGCAGCACTGGACATAAGGCAGCAGAATATACCACTGTGACTGCCTGGTCACTGGAATGACCGATGGCTGATGCAAAGGACACTGTTACTGGTCTAATGCAGGACAACACAGCAACACTGTAATGGCCTTGTTGTTATTATTATTATTATTATTATTATTATTATTATTATTATACAGCAGCACTGGACATAAGTCAGCTGAGTATACCACTGTGACAGCCTGGTCACTGGAATGACTGATGGCTGAGGCACAGGACACTTCCACTGGTCTGATGCAGGGCAACACAGCAACATTGTAAGGTACTTGTTAATTGTATTATTATTATTATTATTATTATTATTATTATTACTATTTACTAATACTATTATTATTATTATTATTATTATTCAGCATCACTGGACATATGCGACTGCCTGGTCACTGGGATGACTGATGGTAGATGCACAGGACACTACCACTGGTCTGATGCAGGACAACACAGCAACACTGAGAGGGACTTATTACTATACAGCAGCACTGGACATATGGCAGCAAAGTATACCACTGTGACTGCCTGGTCACTGGAATGACCGATGGCTGATGCACAGGACACTACCACTGGTCTGATGCAGGACAACACAGCAACACTGTAAGGGCCTTTTTGTTATTTTTACACAGCAGCACTGGACATAAAGCAGCAGAGTATACCACTGTGACTGCCTGGTCACTGGAATGACTGATGACTGATGCACAGGACATTACCACTGGTCTGATGCAGGACAACACAGCAACACTGTAAGGGACTTGTTATTATACAGCAGCACTGGACATAAGGTAGCTAAGTTTACCACTGTGATCTGTGATTGCTTTGTCACTGGAATGAATGGTGGATGATGCACTGGACACTACCACTGGTTTGATGCAGGATAACACAGCAACACTATAAGGGTCTTGTTTTTTTTTATACAGCAGCACTGGACATACGGCAGCAGAGTATACCACTGTGACTGCTTGGTCATTGTAATGACGGATGGCTGATGCACAGGACACTACTACTGATCTGATGCAGGACAACACAGCAACATTGTAAGGGCCTTCTTGTTGTTATTATTATTATTATTATTATTATTATTATTATATATCATCACTGGACATATGGCAGCAGAGTATACCACTGTGACTGCCTGGTCACTGGAATGACTAATGGCTGATGCACAGGACACTACCACTGGACTTATGCAGAACAACACAGCAACACTGTAAAGGTCTTGTTGTTGTTATTGTTATTATTATTATTATTATTATTATTACTATTATTATGATTATTATTATTATTATACACAGCATCACTGGACATACGGCAGTAAAGTATACCACTGTGACTGACTGGTCACTGGAATAACCTATAGCTGATGCACAGGACACTGCCATTGGTCTGATGCAGGACAACACAGCAACACTGAAAGGGACTTCTTATTATACAGCAGCACTGGACATATGGCAGCAAAGTATACCACTGTGACTGCCTGGTCACTAGAATAACCGATGGCTGATGCACAGGACACTGCCACTGGTCTGATGCAGGACAACACATCAACACCATAAGGGACTTGTTATTATTATACAGCAGCACTGGACATAAGGCAGCAGAGTATACCACTGTGACTGCCTGGTCACTGGAATGAAGGACGGCTGATGCACAGGACATTACCACTGGTCTGATGCATGGCAACACAGCAAAACTGTAAGGGCCTTGTTGTTGTTATTATTATACAGCAGCACTGGACATAAGGCAGCAGAGTATACCACTGTGACTGCCTGGTCACTGGAATGACCGATGGCTGATGCACAGTACACTGTTACTGGTCTGATGCAGGACAACACAGCAACACTGTAATGGCCTTGTTGTTGTTATTACTGTATTATTATTATACAGCAGCACTGGACATAAGGCCGCTGAGTATACCACTGTGACAGCCTGGTCACTGGAAAGACTGATGGCTGAGGCACAGGACACTTCCACTGGTCTGATGCAGGGCAACACAGCAACATTGTAAGGTACTTGTTAATTGTAGTATTATTATTATTATTATTATTATTACTATTTCTATTACTATTATTATTATTATTATTATTATTATTCAGCATCACTGGACATATGCGACTGCCTGGTCACTGGGATGACTGATGGTAGATGCACAGGACACTACCACTGGTCTGATGCATGACAACACAGTAACACTGAAAGGGACTTATTACTATACAGCAGCACTGGACATATGGCAGCAAAGTATACCACTGTGACTGCCTGGTCACTGGAATGACTCATGGCTGATGCACAGGACACTACCACTGGTCTGATACAGGACAGAACAGCAACACTGTAAGGGCCTTGTCGTTATTTTTACACAGCAGCACTGGACATAAGGCAGCAGAGAATACCACTGTGAATGCCTGGTCACTGGAATGACTGATGACTGATGCACAGGACACTACCACTGGTCTGATGCAGGACAACACAGCAACACTGTAAGGGTCTTGTTATTATACAGCAGCACTGGACATAAGGTAGCTAAGTTTACCACTGTGATCTGTGATTGCTTTGTCACTGGAATGAATGGTGGATGGTGCACCGGACACTACCACTGGTTTGATGCAGGATAACACAGCAACACTGTAAGGGACTTGCTTTTTTTTATACAGCAGCACTGGACATATGGCAGCAGAGTATACCACTGTGACTGCTTGGTCACTGTAATGATGGATGGCTGATGCACAGGACACTACCAATGGTCTGATGCAGGACAACACAGCAACATTGTAAAGGCCTTCTTGTTGTTGTTATTATTATTATTATTATTATTAATAATTTTATTATTATTATTATTATTATTATTATTATTATATAGCATCACTGGACATATGGCAGCAGAGTATACCACTGTGACTGCCTGGTCACGGGAATGACCGATGGCTGATGCACAGGACACTACCACTGGTCTGATGCAGGACAACACAGCAACACTGTAAGGGTCTTGTTGTTATTTTTACACAGTAGCACTGGACATAAGGCAGCAGAGTATACCATTGTGACTGCCTGGTCACGGGAATGACCGATGGCTGTTGCACAGGACACTACCACTGGTCTGATGAAGTACAAAACAGCAACACTGTAAGGGCCATGTTGTTATTTTTACACAGCAGCACTGGACATAAGGCAGCAGAGTATACCATTGTGACTGCCTGGTCACTGGAATGACTGATGGCTGATGCACAGGACACTACCACTGGTCTGATGCAGGACAACACATCAACACCGTAAGGGACTTGTTATTATTATACAGCAGCACTGGACATAAGGCAGCAGAGTATACCACTGTGACTGCCTGGTCACTGGAATGAAGGACGGCTGATGCACAGGACACTACCACTGGTCTGATGCATGGCAACACAGCAAAACTGCAAGGGCCTTGTTGTTATTATTATAAAGCAGCACTGGACATAAGGCAGCAGAGTATACCACTGTGACAGCCTGGTCACTGGAATGACTGATGGCTTAGGCACAGGACACTTCCACTGGTCTGATGTAGGACAACACAGCAACATTGTAAGGTACTTGTTATTTGTATTATTATTATTATTATTATTATTATTATTATTCAGCATCACTGGACATATGCGACTGCCTGGTCACTGGGATGACTGATGGTTGATGCACAGGACACTACCACTGGTCTGATGCAGGACAACACAGCAACACTGAAAGGGACTTATTACTGTACAGCAGCACTGGACAAATGGCAGCAAAGTATACCACTGTGACTGCCTGGTCACTGGACTGACCGATGGTAGATGCACAGGACACTACCACTGGTCTGATGCAGGACAACACAGCAACACTGTAAGAGCCTTGTTGTTATTTTTACACAGCAGCACTGGACATAAGGCAGCAGAGTATACCACTGTGACTGCCTGGTCACTGGAATGACTGATGACTGATACACAGGACACTACCACTGGTCTGATGCAGAACAATACAGCAACAATGTAAAGGTCTTGTTGTTGTTGTTATTATTATTATTATTATTATTATTATTACACACAGCACTGGACATATGGTAGCAGAGTATACCACTGTTCTTGCCTGGTCACTGGAATGACTGATGGCTGATGCACAGGACACTACCACTGGTCTGATGCAGGACAACACAACAACACTGAAAGGTACTTATTATTATACAGCAGCACTGAACATATGGCAGCAAAGTATACCACTGTGACTGCCTGGTCACTGGAATGACCGATGGCTGATGCACAGGACACTACCACTGGTCTGATGCAGGACAACATAGCAACACTGTAAGGGACTTGTTATTATAATACAGCAGCACTGGATAGAAGGCAGCAGAGTATACCACTGTGACTGCTGGTCACTGGAATGATGGATGGCTGATGCACAGGACACTACCACTGGTCTGATACAGTACAACACAGCAACACTGTAAGGGTCTTGTTGTTATTTTTACACAGTAGCACTGGACATAAGGCAGCAGAGTATACCACTGTGACTGCCTGGTCACTGGAATGAAGGACGGCTGATGCACAGGACACTACCACTGGTCTGATGCATGGCAACACAGCAAAACTGCAAGGGCCTTGTTGTTATTATTATAAAGCAGCACTGGACATAAGGCAGCAGATTATACCACTGTGACAGCCTGGTCACTGGAATGACTGATGGCTTAGGCACAGGACACTTCCACTGGTCTGATGTAGGACAACACAGCAACATTGTAAGGTACTTGTTATTTGTATTATTATTATTATTATTATTATTATTCAGCATCACTGGACATATGCGACTGCCTGGTCACTGGGATGACTGATGGTTGATGCACAGGACACTACCACTGGTCTGATGCAGGACAACACAGCAACACTGAAAGGGACTTATTACTGTACAGCAGCACTGGACAAATGGCAGCAAAGTATACCACCGTGACTGCCTGGTCACTGGACTGACCGATGGCAGATGCACAGGACACTACCACTGGTCTGATGCAGGACAACACAGCAACACTGTAAGAGCCTTGTTGTTATTTTTACACAGCAGCACTGGACATAAGGCAGCAGAGTATACCACTGTGACTGCCTGGTCACTGGAATGACTGATGACTGATACACAGGACACTACCACTGGTCTGATGCAGAACAATACAGCAACAATGTAAAGGTCTTGTTGTTGTTGTTATTATTATTATTATTATTATTATTATTACACACAGCACTGGACATATGGTAGCAGAGTATACCACTGTTCTTGCCTGGTCACTGGAATGACTGATGGCTGATGCACAGGACACTACCACTGGTCTGATGCAGGACAACACAACAACACTGAAAGGTACTTATTATTATACAGCAGCACTGAACATATGGCAGCAAAGTATACCACTGTGACTGCCTGGTCACTGGAATGACCGATGGCTGATGCACAGGACACTACCACTGGTCTGATGCAGGACAACACAGCAACACTGTAAGGGACTTGTTATTATAATACAGCAGCACTGGATAGAAGGCAGCAGAGTATACCACTGTGACTGCTGGTCACTGGAATGATGGATGGTAGATGCACAGGACACTACCACTGGTCTGATACAGTACAACACAGCAACACTGTAAGGGTCTTGTTGTTATTTTTACACAGTAGCACTGGACATAAGACAGCAGAGTATACCACTGTGACTGCCTGGTCACTGGAATGACTGATGGCTGATGCACAGGACACTACCACTGGTCTGATGAAGTACAACAAAGCAACACTGTAAGGGCCTTGCTGTTGTTGTTGTTGTTGTTGTTATTATTATTATTATTATTATTATTATTATACACAGCATTGGACATATGGTAGCAGAGTATACCACTGATCCTGCCTGGTCAATGGAATGACTGATGGCTGATGCATAGAACACTACCTCTGGTCTAATGCAGGACAACACAGCAACATTGTACGGGACTTGTTGTTATTGTTATTGTTGTTATTATTATTATTATTATTACACAGCATCACTGGACATATGGCAGCAGAGTATACCACTGTGACAGCCTGGTAACTGAAATGACCGATGGCTGATGCACAGGACACTACCACTGGTCTGATGCAGGACAACACAGCAACACTGAAAGGCACTTATTACTATACAGCAGCACTGGACATAAAGCAGCAGAGTATACCACTGTGACTGCCTGGTCACTGGAATGACTGATGACTGATGCATAGGACACTACCACTGGTCTGATGCAGGACAACACAGCAACACTGTAAGGATCTTGTTATTATACAGCAGCACTGTTCATAAGGTAGCTAAGTTTAGCACTGTGATCTGTGATTGCTTTGTCACTGGAATGAATGGTGGATGATGCACCGGACACTACCACTGGTTTGATGCAGGATAACACAGCAACACTGTAAGGATCTTGTTTTTTTTATACAGCAGCACTGGACATATGGCAGCAGAGAATACCACTGTGACTGCTTGGTCACTGTAATGACGTATGGCTGATGCACAGGACACTACCACTGATCTGATGCAGGACAACACAGCAACATTGTAAGGGCCTTCTTGTTGTTATTATTATTATTATTATTATTATTATTATTATTATTATTATTATTATTATTCATTTTATTATTTTTATTATTATTATTATTATTATTATTATTATATAGCATCACTGGACATATGGCAGCAGAGTATACCACTGTGACTGCCTGGTAACTGGAATGACTGATGGCTGATGCACAGGACACTACCACTGGTCTGATGCAGGACAACACAGCAACACTGTAAAGGCCTTGTTGTTGTTATTGTTATTATTATTATTATTATTATTACTATTATCATTATGATTATTATACACAGCATCACTGGACATACGGCAGTAAAGTATACCACTGTCACTGCTTGGTCACTGGAATGACCGATGGCTGATGCACAGGACACTACCACTGGTCTGATGCAGTACAACACAGCAACACTGTAAGGGTCTTGTTGTTATTTTTACACAGTAGCACTGGACATAAGGCAGCAGAGTATACCACTGTGACTGCCTGGTCACTGGAATAACTGATGGCTGATGCACAGGACACTACCACTGGTCTGATGAAGTACAACACAGCAACACTGTAAGGGCCTTGCTGTTGTTGTTGTTGTTATTATTATTATTATTATTATTATTATTATACACAGCATTGGACATATGGTAGCAGAGTATACCACTGATCCTGCCTGGTCAATGGAATGATTGATGGCTGATGCACAAAACACTACCTCTGGTCTAATGCAGGACAACACAGCAACATTGTACGGAACTTGTTGTTATTATTATTATTATTGTTATTATTATTATTATTACATAGCATCACTGGACATATGGCAGCAGAGTATACCACTGTGACTGCCTGGTCACTGGAATGACCGATGGCTGATGCACAGGACACTACCACTGGTCTGATGCAGGACAACACAGCAACACTGTAAGGGACTTGTTATTATCATATAGCAGCATTGGACATAAGGCAGCAGAGTATCTTACTGTGACTGCCTGGTCACTGGAATGAAGGACGGCTGATGCACAGGACACTACCACTGGTTTGATGCATGGCAACACAGAAAAACTGTAAGGGCCTTGTTGTTATTATTATACAGCAGCACAGGACATAAGGCAGCAGAGTATACCACTGTGACTGCCTGGTCACTGGAATGACCGATGGCTGATGCACAGGACACTGTTACTGGTCTGATGCAGGACAACACAGCAACACTGTAATGGCCTTGTTGTTATTATTATTATTATTATACAGCAGCACTGGACATAAGGCCGCTGAGTATACCACTGTGACAGCCTGGTCACTGGAATGACTGATGGCTGAGGCACAGGACACTTCCACTGGTCTGATGCAGGGCAACACAGCAACATTGTAAGGTACTTGTTAATTGTAGTATTATTATTATTATTATTATTATTCAGCATCACTGGACATATGCGACTGCCTGGTCACTGGGATGACTGATGGTAGATGCACAGGACACTACCACTGGTCTGATGCATGACAACACAGTAACACTGAAAGGGACTTATTACTAAACAGCAGCACTGGACATATGGCAGCAAAGTATACCACTGTGACTGCCTGGTCACTGGAATGACCGATGGCTGATGCACAGGACACTACCACTGGTCTGATGCAGGACAACACAGAAACACTGTAAGGGCCTTGTTGTTATTTTTACACAGCAGCACTAGACATAAGGCAGCAGAGTACACCACTGTGACTGCCTGGTCACTGGAATGACTGATGACTGATGCACAGGACACTACCACTGGTCTGATGCAGGACAACACAGCAACACTGTAAGGGACTTGTTATTATACAGCAGCACTGGACATAAGGTAGCTAAGTTTACCACTGTGATCTGTGATTGCTTTGTCACTGGAATGAATGGTGGATGATGCACCGGACACTACCACTGGTTTGATGCAGGATAACACAGCAACACTGTAAAGGACTTGCTTTTTTTATACAGCAGCACTGGACATATGGCAGCAGATTATACCACTGTGACTGCTTGGTCACTGTAATGACGGATGGCTGATGCACAGGACACTACCACTGGTCTGATGCAGGACAGCACAGCAACATTGTAAGGGCCTTCTTGTTGTTGTTATTATTATTATAATTCATTTTATTATTATTATTATTATTATTATTATTATATAGCATCACTTAACATATGGCAGCAGAGTATACCACTGTGACTGCCTAGTCACTGGAATGACTGATGGCTGATGCACAGGACACTACCACTGGTCTGATGCAGGACAACACAGCAACACTGTAAAGGCCTTGTTGTTGTTATTGTTATTATTATTATTATTATTATTATTATTACTATTATTATGATGATTATTATTATACACAGCATCACTGGACATACGGCAGTAAAGTATACCACTGTGACTGCCTGGTCACTGGAATGACCGATGGCTGATGCACAGGACACTACCACTGGTCTGATGCAGGACAACACAGCAACACTGTAAGGGCCTTGTTGTTGTTGTTATTATTATTATTATTATTATTATTATTATTATTATTATAATATACAGCACTGGACATATGGTAGCAGATTATACCACTGATCCTGCCTGGTCACTGGAATGACTGATGGCTGATGCACAGAACACTACCTCTGGTCTGAAACAGGACAACACAGCAACATTGTACGGAACTTGTTGTTATTATTATTGTTATTATTATTATTATTATTATTATTATTATTATTATTACACAGCATCACTGGACATATGGCAGCAGAGTATACCACTGTGACTGCCTGGTCACTGGAATGACCGATGGCTGATGCACAGGACACTACCACTGGTCTGATGCAGGACAACACAGCAACACTGTAAGGGACTTATTATTTTTATACAGCAGAACTGGACATATGGCAGCAAAGTAAACCACTGTGACTGCCTGGTCACTGGAAAGATGGATGGCTGATACACAGGACACTACCACTGGTCTGATGCAGGACAACACAGCAACAATGTAAGGGCCTTGTTGTTATTTTTACACAGCAGCACTGGACATAAGGCAGCAGAGTTTACCACTGTGACTGCCTGATCACTGGAATGACTAATGACGGATGCACAGGACACTACCACTGGTCTGATGCAGGACAACACAGCAACACTGTAAAGGACTTGTTGTTGTTATTATTATTAATATTACTATTATTATTATTATTATTATTATTATTATACACAGCACTGGACATATGGTAGCAGAGTATACCACTGTTCTTGCCTGGTCACTGGAATAACTGATGGTTGATGCACAGGTCACTACCACTGGTCTGATGCAGGACAACACAGCAACACTGAAAGGGACTTATTATTAAACAGCAGCACTGGACATATGGCAGAAAAGTATACCACTGTGACTGCCTGGTCACTGGAATAACCGATGGCTTATGCACAGGACACTGCCACTGGTTTGATGCAGGACAACACATCAACACCATAAGGGACTTGTTATTATTATACAGCAGCACTGGACATAAGACAGCAGAGTATACCACTGTGACTGCCTGGTCACTGGAATGACTGATGGCTGATGCACAGGACACTGTTACTGGTCTGATGCAGGACAACACAGCAACACTGTAATGGCCTTGTTGTTATTATTATTATTATTATTATTATTATTATACAGCAGCACTGGACATAGGGCCGCTGAGTATACCACTGTGACAGCCTGGTCACTGGAATGACTGATGGCTGAGGCACAGGACACTTCCACTGGTCTGATGCAGGGCAACACAGCAACATTGTAAGGTACTTGTTAATTGTATTATTATTATTATTATTATTATTACTATTACTACTATTATTATTATTATTATTATTATTCAGCATCACTGGACATATGCGACTGCCTGGTCACTGGGATGACTGATGGTAGATGCACAGGACACTACCACTGGTCTGATGCAGGACAACACAGAAACACTGTAAGGGCCTTGTTGTTATTTTTACACAGCAGCACTGGACATAAGGCAGCAGAGTATACCACTGTGACTGCCTGGTCACTTGAACGACTGATGACTGATGTACAGGACACTACCACTGGTCTGATGCAGGACAACACAGCAACACTGTAAGGGACTTGTTATTATACAGCAGCACTGGACATAAGGTAGCTAAGTTTACCACTGTGATCTGTTATTGCTTTGTCACTGGAATGAATGGTGGATGATGCACCGGACACTACCACTGGTTTGATGCAGGATAACACAGCAACACTGTAAGGGCCTTGCTTTTTTTATACAGCAGCACTGGACATATGGCAGCAGATTATACCACTGTGACTGCTTGGTCACTGTAATGACGGATGGCTGATGCACAGGACACTACCACTGGTCTGATGCAGGACAACACAGCAACATTGTAAGGGCCTTCTTGTTGTTGTTATTATTATTTTTATTATTAATTTTATTATTATTATTATTATTATTATTATTATATAGCATCACTGGACATATGGCAGCAAAGTATACCACTGTGACTGCCTGGTCACTGGAATGACTAATG
The DNA here is from genome assembly GCF_028390025.1 of Pseudophryne corroboree. Taxonomy (NCBI): domain Eukaryota; kingdom Metazoa; phylum Chordata; class Amphibia; order Anura; family Myobatrachidae; genus Pseudophryne; species Pseudophryne corroboree. The sequence continues at coordinate 662,255,414 of NC_086445.1, forward strand.
GCTGATGCACAGGACACTACCACTGGTCTGATGCAGGACAACACTGCAACATTGTAAGGGACTTCTTGTTGTTGTTGTTATTATTATTATTATTATTATTATTGATATTATTATACAGCATCACTGGACATAGGGCAGTAAAGTATACCACTGTGACTGCCTGGTCACTGGAATGACCGATGGCTGATGCACAGGACACTACCACTGGTCTGATGCAGTACAACACAGCAACACTGTAAGGGCCATGTTGTTATTTTTACACAGCAGCACTGGACATAAGGCAGCAGAGTATACCACTGTGACTGCCTGGTCACTGGAATGACTGATGGCTGATGCACAGGACACTACCACTGGTCTGATGCAGGACAACACATCAACACCGTAAGGGACTTGTTATTATTATACAGCAGCACTGGACATAAGGCAGCAGAGTATACCACTGTGACTGCCTGGTCACTGGAATGAAGGACGGCTGATGCACAGGACACTACCACTGGTCTGATGCATGGCAACACAGCAAAACTGTAAGGGCCTTGTTGTTATTATTATACAGCAGCACTGGACATAAGGCAGCAGAGTATACCACTGTGACTGCCTGGTCACTGGAATGACCGATGGCTGATGCACAGGACACTGTTACTGGTCTGATGCAGGACAACACAGCAACACTGTAATGGCCTTGTTGTTGTTATTATTATTATTATTATTATTATTATTATTATTATTTTTATACAGCAGCACTGGACATAAGTCCGCTGAGTATACCACTGTGACAGCCTGGTCACTGGAATGACTGATGGCTTAGGCACAGGACACTTCCACTGGTCTGATGTAGGACAACACAGCAACATTGTAAGGTACTTGTTAATTGTATTATTATTACTATTACTATTATTATTATTATTATTATTATTATTATTTAGCATCACTGGACATATGCGACTGCCTGGTCACTGGGATGACTGATGGTTGATGCACAGGACACTACCACTGGTCTGATGCAGGACAACACAGCAACACTGAAAGGGACTTATTACTATACAGCAGCACTGGACATATGGCAGCAAAGTATACCACTGTGACTGCCTGGTCACTGGAATGACCGATGGCTGATAAACAGGACACTACCACTGGTCTGATGCAGGACAACACAGCAACACTGTAAGGACCTTGTTGTTTTTTTTACACAGCAGCACTGGACATAAGGCAGCAGAGTATACCACTATGACTGCCAGGTCACTGGAATAACTGATGACTGATGCACAGGACACTACCACTGGTCTGATGCAGGACAATACAGCAACAATGTAAAGGTCTTGTTGTTGTTGTTGTTATTATTATTATTATTATTATTATTATACACAGCACTGGACATATGGTAGCAGAGTATACCACTGTTCTTGCCTGGTCACTGGAATGACTGATGGCTGATGCACAGGTCACTACCACTGGTCTGATGCAGGACAACACAACAACACTGAAAGGTACTTATTATTATACAGCAGCACTGGACATATGGCAGAAAAGTATACCACTGTGACTGCCTGGTCACTGGAATGGCCGATGGCTGATGCACAGGACACTACCACTGGTCTGATGCAGGACAACACAGCAACACTGAAAGGGACTTATTACTATACAGCAGCACTGGACATATGGCAGAAAAGTATACCACTGTGACTGCCTGGTCACTGGAATGGCCGATGGCTGATGCACAGGACACTACCACTGGTCTGATGCAGGACAACACAGCAACATTGTAAGGGACTTATTGTTGTTATTATTATTATTATTATTATTATACAGCATCACTGGACATATGGCAGAAGAGTATACCACTGTGACTGCCTGGTCACTGGATTGATGGCTGGCTGATGCACAGGACATTACCACTGGTCTGATGCAGGACAACAAAGCAACACTGTAAGGGACTTGTTATTATAATACAGCAGCACTGGACATAAGGCAGCAGAGTATACCACTGTTACTGCTGGTCACTGGAATGATGGATGGCTGATGCACAGGACACTACCACTGGTCTGATGCAGGACAACACAGCAACATTGCAAGGGATTTGTTGTTCTTTTTATTATTATTATTATACAGCATCACTGGATATATGGCAGCAGAGTATACCAATGTGACTGCCTGGTCACTGGAATGACTGATGGCTGATGCACAGGACAATACCACTTGTCTGATGCAGGAAAACACAGCAACATTGTAAGGGCCTTTTTATTATACATCAGCACTGGACATATTGCAGCAAAGTATACCACTGTGACTGCCTGGTCACTAGAATGACCGATGGCTGATGCACAGGACACTACCACTGGCCTGATGCAGGACAACACGGCAACACTGTAAGGGTCTTGTTATTATACAGCAGCACTGGACATAAGGTAGCTAAGTTTACCACTGTGATTGCTTTGTCACTGGAATGAATGGTGGATGATGCACCGGACACTACCACTGGTTTGATGCAGGATAACACAGCAACACTGTATGGGACTTGTTTTTTTTATACAGCAGCACTGGACATATGGCAGCAGACTATACCACTGTTACTGCTTGGTCACTGTAATGACGGATGGCTGATGCACAGGACACTACCACTGGTCTGATGCGGGACAACACAGCAACATTGTAAGGGCCTTCTTGTTGTTATTATTATTATTAATTTTATTATTATTATTATTATTATTATTATTATTATTATTATTATACACAGCATTAGACATATGGTAGCAGAGTATACCACTGATCCTGCCTGGTCAATGGAATGACTGATGGCTGATGCACAGAACACTACCTCTGGTCTAATGCAGGACAACACAGCAACATTGTACGGGACTTGTTGTTATTATTATTGTTGTTGTTATTATTATTATTATTATTACACAGCATCACTGGAAATATGGCAGCAGAGTATACCACTGTGACTGCCTAGTCACTCTAATGACCGATGGCTGATGCACAGGACACTACCACTGGTCTGATGAAGGACAACACAGCAACACTGTAAATGCCTTGTTGTTATTTTTGCACAGCAGCACTGGACATAAGGTAGCAGAGTTTACACTGTGACTGCCTGGTCACTGGAATGACTGATGATGGATGCACAGGACACTACCACTGGTCTGATGCAGGACAACACAGCAACACTGTAAAGGGCTTGTTGTTGTTATTGTTATTATTATTATTACTATTATTATTATTATTATTATTATTATTATTATTATTATTATACACAGCACTGGACATATGGTAGCAGAGTATACCACTGTTCTTGCCTGGTCACTGGGATGACTGATGGTTGATGCACAGGTCACTACCACTGGTCTGATGCAGGACAACACAGCAACACTGAAAGGGACTTATTATTATACAGCAGCACGGGACATATGGCAGCAAAGTATACCACTGTGACTGTCTGGTCACTGGAATAACCGATGGCTGATGCACAGGACACTACCACTGGTCTCATGCAGGACAACACATCAACACCGAATGGGACTTGTTATTATTATACAGCAGCACTGGACATAAGGCAGCAGAGTATACCACTGTGACTGCCTAGTCACTGGAATGACTGATGACTGATGCACAGGACACTACCACTGGTCTGATGCAGGACAATACAGCAACAATGTAAAGTTCTTGTTGTTATTATTATTATTATTATTATTATTATACACAGCACTGGACATATGGTAGCAGAGTATACCACTGTTCTTGCCTGGTCACTGGAATAACTGATGGCTCATGCACATGACACTGTTACTGGTATGATGCAGGACAACACAGCAACACTGTAACGGCCTTGTTGTAATTATTATTATTATTATTATACAGCAGCACTGGACATAAGGCCGCTGAGTATACCACTGTGACAGCCTGGTCACTGGAATGACTGATGGCTGATGCACAGGAAGCTTCCACTGGTCTGATGCAGGACAACACAGCAACAGTGAAAGGGACTTATTATACAGCACCACTGGACATATGGCAGCAAAGTATACCACTGTGACTGCCTGGTCACTGGAATGACCGATGGCTGATGCACAAGACACTACCACTGGTCTGATGCAGGACAACACAGCAACATTGTAAGGGCATTGTTGTTCTTATTATTATTATTATTATACAGCAGCACTGGACATATGCAGCAAAGTTTTCCACTGTGACTGCCTGGTCACTGGAATGACCGATGGCTGATGCACAGGACACAACCACTGGCCTGATGCAGGACCACACAGCAACACTGTAAGGGACTTATTATTATACAGCAGCATTGGACATAAGGTAGCTAAGTTTACCACTGTGATTGCCTGGTCACTGGAATGACTGGTGGATGATGCACCGGACAGTACCACTGGTCTGATGCAGGACAACACAGCAACACTGTAACGATCTTGTTTTTTTTTTATACAGTAGCACTGGACATATGGCAACAGAGTATACCACTGTGACTGCCTGGTCACTGGAATGACGGATGGCTGATGCATAGGGCACTACCACTGGTCTGATGCAGGACAACACAGCAACATCGTAAGGGACTTCTTGTTGTTGTTGTTATTATTATTATTATTATTATTATTAATTTTATTATTATTATTATTATTATTATAATACACAGCATTGGACATATGGTAGCAGAGTATACCACTGATCCTGCCTGGTCAATGGAATGACTGATGGCTGATGCACAGAACACTACCTCTGGTCTAATGCAGGACAACACAGCAACATTGTACGGGACTTGTTGTTATTATTATTGTTGTTGTTATTATTATTACACAGCATCACTGGAAATATGGCAGCAGAGTATACCACTGTGACTGCCTGGTCACTCTAATGACCGATGGCTGATGCACAGGACACTACCACTGGTCTGATGCAGGACAACACAGCAACACTGTAAGGGCCTTGTTGTTATTTTTACACAGCAGCACTGGACATAAGGCAGCAGAGTATACCACTGTGACTGCCTGGTCACTGGAATGACTGATGACTGATGTACAGGACACTACCACTGGTCTGATGCAGGACAACACAGCAACACTGTAAGGGACTTGTTATTATACAGCAGCACTGGACATAAGGTAGCTAAGTTTACCACTGTGATCTGTGATTGCTTTGTCACTGGAATGAATGGTGGATGATGCACCGGACACTACCACTGGTTTGATGCAGGATAACACAGCAACACTGTAAGGGCCTTGCTTTTTTTATACAGCAGCACTGGACATATGGCAGCAGATTATACCACTGTGACTGCTTGGTCACTGTAATGACGGATGGCTGATGCACAGGACACTACCACTGGTCTGATGCAGGACAACACAGCAACATTGTAAGGGCCTTCTTGTTGTTATTATTATTATTATTATTATTATTATTATTAATTTTATTATTATTATTATTATTATTATTATTATATAGCATCTCTGGACATATGGCAGCAGAGTATACCACTGTGACTGCCTGGTCACTGGAATGACTAATGGCTGATGCACAGGACACTACCACTGGTCTGATGCAGTACAACACTGCAACATTGTAAGGGACTTCTTGTTGTTGTTATTATTATTATTATTATTATTATTATTATTATTATTGATATTATTATACAGCATCACTGGACATAGGGCAGTAAAGTATACCACTGTGACTGCCTGGCCACTGGAATGACCGATGGCTGATGCACAGGACACTACCACTGGTCTGATGCAGTACAACACAGCAACACTGTAAGGGCCATGTTGTTATTTTTACACAGCAGCACTGGACATAAGGCAGCAGAGTATACCACTGTGACTGCCTGGTCACTGGAATGACTGATGGCTGATGCACAGGACACTACCACTGGTCTGATGCAGGACAACACATGAACACCGTAAGGGACTTGTTATTATTATACAGCAGCACTGGACATAAGGCAGCAGAGTAACCACTGTGACTGCCTGGTCACTGGAATGAAGGACGGCTGATGCACAGGACACTACCACTGGTCTGATGCATGGCAACACAGCAAAACTGTAAGGGCCTTGTTGTTATTATTATACAGCAGCACTGGACATAAGGCAGCAGAGTATACCACTGTGACTGCCTGGTCACTGGAATGACTGATGGCTTAGGCACAGGACACTTCCACTGGTCTGATGTAGGACAACACAGCAACATTGTAAGGTACTTGTTAATTGTATTATTATTACTATTACTATTATTATTATTATTATTATTATTATTATTATTATTATTCAGCATCACTGGACATATGCGACTGCCTGGTCACTGGGATGACTGATGGTTGATGCACAGGACACTACCACTGGTCTGATGCAGGACAACACAGCAACACTGAAAGGGACTTATTACTATACAGCAGCACTGGACATATGGCAGCAAAGTATACCACTGTGACTGCCTGGTCACTGGAATGACCGATGGCTGATATACAGGACACTACCACTGGTCTGATGCAGGACAACACAGCAACACTGTAAGGACCTTGTTTTTTTTTTTACACAGCAGCACTGGACATAAGGCAGCAGAGTATACCACTGTGACTGCCTGGTCACTGGAATAACTGATGAATGATGCACAGGACACTACCACTGGTCTGATGCAGGACAATACAGCAACAATGTAAAGGTCTTGTTGTTGTTATTATTATTATTATTATTATTATTATTATTATTATTATTATTATTATACACAGCACTGGACATATGGTAGCAGAGTATACCACTGTTCTTGCCTGGTCACTGGGATGACTGATGGTTGATGCACAGGTCACTACCACTGGTCTGATGCAGGACAACACAGCAACACTGAAAGGGACTTATTATTATACAGCAGCACGGGACATATGGAAGCAAAGTATACCACTGTGACTGTCTGGTCACTGGAATAACCGATGGCTGATGCACAGGACACTACCACTGGTCTCATGCAGGACAACACATCAACACCGTAAGGGACTTGTTATTATTATACAGCAGCACTGGACATAAGGCAGCAGAGTATACCACTGTGACTGCCTAGTCACTGGAATGACTAATGACTGATGCACAGGACACTACCACTGGTCTGATGCAGGACAATACAGCAACAATGTAAAGGTCTTGTTGTTATTATTATTATTATACACAGCACTGGGCATATGGTAGCAGAGTATACCACTGTTCTTGCCTGGTCACTGGAATGACTGATGGCTGATGCACATGACACTGTTACTGGTATGATGCAGGACAACACAGCAACACTGTAACGGCCTTGTTGTAATTATTATTATTATTATTATTATTATACAGCAGCACTGGACATAAGGCCGCTGAGTATACCACTGTGACAGCCTGGTCACTGGAATGACTGATGGCTGATGCACAGGAAACTTCCACTGGTCTGATGCAGGACAACACAGCAACAGTGAAAGGGACTTATTATACAGCACCACTGGACATATGGCAGCAAAGTATACCACTGTGACTGCCTGGTCACTGGAATGACCGATGGCTGATGCACAAGACACTACCACTGGTCTGATGCAGGACAACACAGCAACATTGTAAGGGCATTGTTGTTCTTATTATTATTATTATACAGCAGCACTGGACATATGGCAGCAAAGTATTCCACTGTAACTGCCTGGTCACTGGAATGACCGATGGCTGATGCACAGGACACAACCACTGGCCTGATGCAGGACCACACAGCAACACTGTAAGGGACTTATTATTATACAGCAGCATTGGACATAAGGTAGCTAAGTTTACCACTGTGATTGCCTGGTCATTGGAATGACCGTTGGATGATGCACAGGACACTACCACTTGTCTGATGCAGGAAAACACAGCATCATTGTAGGGAACTTTTTATTACACATCAGCACTGGACAGATTGCAGTAAAGTATACCACTGTGACTGCCTGGTCACTGGAATGACCGATGGCTGATGCATAGGGCACTACCACTGGTCTGATGCAGGACAACACAGCAACATCGTAAGGGACTTCTTGTTGTTGTTGTTGTTATTATTATTATTATTAATTTTATTATTATTATTATTATTATTATTATTATTATAATACACAGCATTGGACATATGGTAGCAGAGTATACCACTGATCCTGCCTGGTCAATGGAATGACTGATAGCTGATGCACAGAACACTACCTCTTATCTAATGCAGGACAACACAGCAACATTGTACGGGACTTGTTGTTATTATTATTGTTGTTGTTATTATTATTATTATTACACAGCATCACTGGAAATATGGCAGCAGAGTATACCACTGTGACTGCCTGGTCACTCTAATGACCGATGGCTGATGCACAGGAAACTACCACTGGTCTGATGCAGGACAACACAGCAACATTGTAAGGGCCTTGTTGTTATTTTTACACAGCAGCACTGGACATAAGGCAGCAGAGTATACCACTGTGACTGCCTGGTCACTGGAATGACTGATGACTGATGTACAGGATACTACCACTGGTCTGATGCAGGACAACACAGCAACACTGTAAGGGACTTATTATACAGCAGCACTGGACATATGGCAGCAGATTATACCACTGTGACTGCTTGGTCACTGTAATGACGGATGGCTGATGCACAGGACACTACCACTGGTCTGATGCAGGACAACACAGCAACATTGTAAGCGCCTTCTTGTTGTTATTATTATTATTATTATTATTATTATTATTATTATTAATTTTATTATTATTATTATTATTATTATTATATAGCATCACTGGACATATGGCAGCAGAGTATACCACTGTGACTGCCTGGTCACTGGAATGACTAATGGCTGATGCACAGGACACTACCACTGGTCTGATGCAGGACAACACTGCAACATTGTAAGGGACTTCTTGTTGTTGTTGTTATTATTATTATTATTATTATTATTATTATTGATATTATTATACAGCATCACTGGACATAGGGCAGTAAAGTATACCACTGTGACTGCCTGGTCACTGGAATGACCGATGGCTGATGCACAGGACACTACCACTGGTCTGATGCAGTACAACACAGCACCACTGTAAGGGCCATGTTGTTATTTTTACACAGCAGCACTGGACATAAGGCAGCAGAGTATACCACTGTGACTGCCTGGTCACTGGAATGACTGATGGCTGATGCACAGGACACTACCACTGGTCTGATGCAGGACAACACATCAACACCGTAAGGGACTTGTTATTATTATACAGCAGCACTGGACATAAGGCAGCAGAGTATACCACTGTGACTGCCTGGTCACTGGAATGAAGGACGGCTGATGCACAGGACACTACCACTGGTCTGATGCATGGCAACACAGCAAAACTGTAAGGGCCTTGTTGTTATTATTATACAGCAGCACTGGACATAAGGCAGCAGAGTATACCACTGTGACTGCCTGGTCACTGGAATGACCGATGGCTGATGCACAGGACACTGTTACTGGTCTGATGCAGGACAACACAGCAACACTGTAATGGCCTTGTTGTTGTTATTATTATTATTATTATTATTATTATTATTATACAGCAGCACTGGACATAAGTCCGCTGAGTATACCACTGTGACAGCCTGGTCACTGGAATGACTGATGGCTTAGGCACAGGACACTTCCACTGGTCTGATGTAGGACAACACAGCAACATTGTAAGGTACTTGTTAATTGTATTATTATTACTATTACTATTACTATTATTATTATTATTATTATTATTATTATTATTATTCAGCATCACTGGTCATATGCGACTTCCTGGTCACTGGGATGACTGATGGTTGATGCACAGGACACTACCACTGGTCTGATGCAGGACAACACAGCAACACTGAAAGGGACTTATTACTATACAGCAGCACTGGACATATGGCAGCAAAGTATACCACTGTGACTGCCTGGTCACTGGAATGAGCCTATTCAGAGGTAGAAAAAATAGAAAGGGATACATTACTCAAACCAAAATCGGCAAAGGAAAATAGTGATAATAAGAAAGATAGAAGCCTATCCTTCATTACACAATATAACAGCAGTGCACATAGAATTAGTCAGGTCATCAAGAAAAATACCTCATTACTACTCCTGGATGATGTATTAAAACCATACATCAACCCAACAGGGGGTACCATATTTAGAAAAGCAGACAATCTGCATAAAATTTTAGTACCAAGTCATTTTGTTAAAGGTAGAAAACCCATCTCGGATACATCCAATACCTGGCTTCCTGTGAGGCCACCTGGATACCATAAATGTGGAAAAAGTAACTGTCAGTCATGTAACAACATACCTAGAAAAAGTAGTAACTTTCAGTCCTTTATAACCAATGAGTCCTTTGCTATCAAGGATTTCATTAATTGCATGTCCACATATGTTATTTATTTAATTTCGTGTCAATGTGGAAAACAATATATCGGGCGAACTACAAGAACATTGCATGTAAGATATATGGAGCACAGGAGAAATATAATGAAAGGAGCAAAACACCCCCTATCAGATCATGTCATACAATGTCAAAAAGGGAAATGGGAAAATATAACCATGATAGGTATTGAACAAACAAAAATGACTATCAGAGGAGGAGACCGATTCAATAGGCTTCGTAGGAGAGAGGCCTATTGGATCTTTAGAATGGATACCATGGTACCATTAGGCCTTAATGATACTGTAGAATTAAATGGGATATAGAGGGGCATACACTATACATGTGGTACCCGTCTGATTATATACAAAGTTCTAATGGCCCATAAATACCCAAAATTAAAAATTAAAAATCAAAAATTAAAATTAATTATTAATTATAATATTATCTATATGAAACTATATGAAACTAATTATAAAATTATCTATAAAATCATGACATATAATTTGAATTGAAATACGTAATAAATATTATTGACATGTCTACACTGATATAGGAATTCATTATATTTATAACAGATTGGAAGAAAAATATCAATATCTCTGTGCTTGAAAATGTGTGTCAAAATGTGCTTTAAAATGTACTTTTTTGGGGGAATATCAGAAAAACAAGAAAAATACGATGATGTTTATAATGAGTAAAATATTATCAGTTTCTGTGTGATTAATATGGGAATATATTGATCCCTTGAGAGAAATATTTGGGTGATAGCAATATGTATATTAATGATATATGTGTAATGTATTTAATATAAAACCAACACACATACACACAGGAATCTGTAGAGGTAGATGTTTCGGATATAAGTATGCGTGTCTCTATTTCTATCTTTATTAATTGTAGCTGCAATATAGTATTATTAATTATTTTTATTATTTCTAAATATATATATAAAAAATTATCTATTAAGAGTTTTTTATTATTCATTGATTTTTATTTTATTATATATATTATTATTATTATATACAATGGCTCTTTTATATGAATATTATATAAGTATTATGATTTAAATTGTGATTTCTAAAAAATTCTAAAATATTCTCATTTTTGCTGCAGATATATAAATCTTGCGACAAATGAATATATACTAATAGGGCAATATAGAGTTAATAGGCCAAGATAATTAGTGAAATGGTCTTGTTGCACATGTGTATACCATCCATAGGGCTATTTAAAGGAAGTAAGAGAGAGTAAAGAGATTGACACTGAGGAAGCCGCCGATGCTCTCGAGTAGGCGGGGAAACGCGTCTGTCAAACACTCTCATACAAACAGCAGCAATCCTGCTTATCCACTGGCCGGCATCTACCTATACCCTGAAGGCGCGGGGTTGTGCATGCCTTCTTTGCCGACAGATCCTTCATTCTCCAGTCAAGCTGACGAGGAATTATTCCAGCCATACGGCTAGCCGCCGGGAGAAAAAATGGAGAGCGACTTATGAAGTGATCCCCCTCCAGAGCTAACGGACAGTGACGAGAAACACTAACCAGGAGGGACGTCGCATGCATGCTTGCAAGCTGGATAACAGAAGCATCTGTACGGTACACTAATTTTAACCTGATACATATTAATCTCAAACAGTTACAGTTGTAACAAAGTAATATGAACTGCCTTAAACGGACTGTTCAGCTGTGAGGAAGGCGATGGTTTGGATTAACACTAAACTGATCACTTGGTATCAGAAATCTGAACAAGAGTCTGCTAATTGATATAATTGGTATAACAAGCTGACAATAATCTTTTGGACTCATGCAGATAGATTGGAGCTGTGGATAAAAACTCAGCCTAATGAAAATTTAAATACTTAGAAATTGTGTTTCAATTTTATATTAAGCAATTTTATTGTAAGTAAGTGTGTATAAAGCCGGCCGGCTGGTATTAAAGCATATAGAATTATATGTATATAATTAAAAGTTTTTATTATTATATAAAATAAAATCTACATCGGATTTAATAAGCGCACTCTCATATTGTATTTTTTCTGTAAGGGACTTGTTGTTATTATTATACAGCAGCACTGGACATAAGGCAGCAGAGTATACCACTGTGACTGCCTGGTCACTGGAATGACTGATGGCTGATGCACAAGACACTGCCACTGGTCTGATGCAGGACAACACAGCATCATTGTAAGGGATTTGCTGTTCTTATTATTATTATACAGCATCACTGGATATATGGCAGCAGCGTATACCAATGTGACTACGTGGTCACTGGAATGACTGATGGCTGATACACAGGACACTACCACTGGTCTGATGCAGGACAACACATAAACACTGTAAGGGAATTATTATTATACAGCAGCACTGGACATATGGAAGCAAAGTAAACCACTGTGACTGCCTGGTCACTGGTATGACCGTTGGCTGATGCACAGGACACTACACTTTTCTGATGTAGGAAAACACAGCAACATTGTAAGGGACTTATTATTATACATCAGCACTGGACATATTGCAGCAAAGTATACCACTGTGGCTGCCTGGTCACTGGAATGACCGATGGCTGATGCACAAGACACTACCACTGGTCTGATGCAGGACAACACAGCAACACTGTAAGGGACTTATTATTATTATTATTATACAGCAGAACTGGACATATGGTAGCAAAGTAAACCACTGTGACTGCCTGGTCACTGGAATGACTGATTGCTGATACACAGGACACTACCACTGGTCTGATGCAGGACAACACAGCAACATTATAAGGGACTTGTTGTTGTTGTTGTTATTATTATTATTATTATACTGCATCACTGGACATATGGCAGCAGAGTATACCACTGTGACTGTCTGGTCACTGGAATGAATGATGGATGATGCACAGGACACTATCACTGGTCTGATGCAGGACAACACAGTAACATTGTAAGGGGCTTCTTGTTGTTATTATTATTATTATTATTATTATTATTATTATTATACATCATCAATGGACATATGGCAGTAAAGTATACCACTGTGACTGCCTGGTCATTGGAATGACTGATGGCTCATGCACAGGACACTACCACTGGTCTGATGCAGGACAACACAGCAACACTGAAAGGGACTTTTTATTAAACAGCAGCACTGGACATATGGCAGCAAAGTATACCACTGTGACTGCCTGGTCACTGGAATGACCGATGGCTGATGGACAGGACACTACCACTGGTCTGATGCAGGACAACACAGCAACACTGTAAGGGTCTTGTTATTATTATACAGCAGCACTGGACATAAGGCAGCAGAGTATACCACTGTGACTGCCTGGTCACTGGAATGACTGATGGCTGATGCACAAGACACTGCCACTGGTCTGATGCAGGACAACACAGCAACATTGTAAGGGATTTGCTGTTCTTATTATTATTATACAGCATCACTGGATATATGGCAGCAGAGTATACCAATGTGACTACCTGGTCACTGGAATGACTGATGGCTAATGCACAGGACTCTACCACTGGTCTGATGCAGGACAACACATAAACACTGTAAGGGAATTATTATTATACAGCAGCACTGGACATATGGCAGCAAAGTAAACCACTGTGACTGCCTGGTCACTGGTATGACCGTTGGCTGATGCACAGGACACTACCACTTTTCTGATGTAGGAAAACACAGCAACACTGTAAGGGACTTATTATTATACATCAGCACTGGACATATTGCAGCAAAGTATACCACTGTGGCTGCCTGGTCACTGGAATGACCGATGGCTGATGCACAGGACACAACCACTGGACTGATGCAGGACAATACAGCAACACTGTAAGGGACTTATTATTATACAGCAGCATTGGACATAAGGTAGATAAGTTTACCACTGTGATTGCCTGGTCACTGGAATGACTGGTGGATGATGCACCGGAAACTACCACTGGTCTGATGCAGGACAACACAGCAACACTGTAAGGGACTTGTTTTTTTTATACAGCAGCACTGGACATATGGCAGCAGAGTATACCACTGTGACTGCCTGGTCACTGGAATGACGGATGGCTGATGCATAGGATACTACCACTGGTCTGATGCAGGACAGCACAGCAACATTGTAAGAGACTTTTTGTTGTTATTATTATTATTATTATTATTATTATTATTATACAGCATCACTTGACATATGGCAGCAGAGTATACCACTGTGACTAACTGGTTACTGGAATGACAGATGGCTGATGCACAGGACACTACCACTGGTCTGATGCAGGACAAAACGGCAACATTGTTAGGGACTTCTTGTTGTTATTATTATTATTATTATTATTATACAGCATCACTGGACATATGGCAGCAGAGTATACTACTGTGACTGCCTGGTCAATGGAATGACGGATGGCTAATGCACAGGACATTACCACTGGTCTGATGCAGGACAACACAGCAACATTGTAAGGGACTTCTTGTTATTATTATTATTATTATTATTATTATTATTATTATACAGCATCACTGGACATATGGCAGTAAAGTATACCACTGTGACTGCCTGATCACTGGAATGACCGATGGCTGATGCACAGGACACTACCACTGGTCTGATGCAGTACAACACAGAAATACTGTAAGGGTCTTGTTGTTATTTTTACACAGTTGCACTGGACATAAGGCAGCAGAGTATACCACTGTGACTGCCTGGTCACTAGAATGACTGATGGCTGATGCACAGGACACTGACACTGGTCTGTTGCAGGACAACACAGCAACATTGTAAGGGATTTGTTGTTCTTATTATTATTATTATACAGCATCACTGGATATATGGCAGCAGAGTATACCACTGTGACAGCCTGGTCACTGGAATGACTGATGGCTGATGCACAGGAAACTTCCACTGGTCTGATGCAGGACAACACAGCAACAGTGAAAGGGACTTATTATACAGCACCACTGGACATATGGCAGCAAAGTATACCACTGTGACTGCCTGGTCACTGGAATGACCGATGGCTGATGCACAAGACACTACCACTGGTCTGATGCAGGACAACACAGCAACATTGTAAGGGCATTGTTGTTCTTCTTATTATTATTATACAGCAGCACTGGACATATGGCAGCAAAGTATTCCACTGTGACTGCCTGGTCACTGGAATGACCGATGGCTGATGCACAGGACACAACCACTGGCCTGATGCAGGACCACACAGCAACACTGTAAGGGACTTATTATTATACAGCAGCATTGGACATAAGGTAGCTAAGTTTACCACTGTGATTGCCTGGTCACTGGAATGACTGGTGGATGATGCACCGGACAGTACCACTGGTCTGATGCAGGACAACACAGCAACACTGTAACGGTCTTGTTTTTTTTTATACAATAGCACTGGACATATGGCAACAGAGTATACCACTGTGACTGCCTGGTCACTGGAATGACGGATGGCTGATGCATAGGGCACTACCACTGGTCTGATGCAGGACAACACAGCAACATCGTAAGGGACTTCTTGTTGTTGTTGTTATTATTATTATTATTATTATACTGCATCACTGGACATATGGCAGCAGAGTATACCACTGTGACTGTCTGGTCACTGGAATGAATGATGGATGATGCACAGGACACTACCACTGGTCTGATGCAGGACAACACAGTAACATTGTAAGGGGCTTCTTGTTATTATTATTATTATTATTATTATTATTATGCAGCATCACTGGACATATGGCAGCAGAGTATACCACTGTGACTGCCTGGTCACTGACATGATGGATGGCTGATGCACAGGACATTACCACTGGTCTGATGCAGGACAACACAGCAACATTGTAAGCAACTTCTTGTTGTTATTATTATTATTATTATTATTATTATTATTATTATACATCATCACTGGACATATGGCAGTAAAGTATACCACTGTGACTGCCTGGTCACTGGAATGACTGATGGCTGATACACAGGATACTTCCACTGGTCTGATGCAGGACAACACAGCAACATTGAAAGGGACTTGTTAATTGTATTATTATTATTAATATTAATATTATACAGCATTACTGGACATATGGCAGCAGGGTATACCAATGTGACTGCCTGGTCACTGGAATGACTGATGGCTCATGCACAGGACACTACCACTGGTCTGATGCAGGACAACACAGCAACACTGAAAGGGACTTTTTATTAAACAGCAGCACTGGACATATGGCAGCAAAGTATACCACTGTGACTGCCTGGTCACTGGAATGACCGATGGCTGATGGACAGGACACTGCCACTGGTCTGATGCAGGACAACACAGCAACATTGTAAGGGATTTGCTGTTCTTATTATTATTATACAGCATCACTGGATATATGGCAGCAGCGTATACCAATGTGACTACCTGGTCACTGGAATGACTGATGGCTGATACACAGGACACTACCACTGGTCTGATGCAGGACAACACATAAACACTGTAAGGGAATTATTATTATACAGCAGCGCAGGACATATGGAAGCAAAGTAAACCACTGTGACTGCCTGGTCACTGCTATGACCGTTGGCTGATGAACAGGACACTACCACTTTTCTGATGTAGGAAAACACAGCAACATTGTAAGGGACTTATTATTATACATCAGCACTGGACATATTGCAGCAAAGTATACCACTGTGGCTGCCTGGTCACTGGAAAGACCGATGGCTGATGCACAGGACACTACCACTGGTCTGATGCAGGACAACACAGCAACACTGTAAGGGACTTATTATTATTATTATACAGCAGAACTGGACATATGGTAGCAAAGTAAACCACTGTGACTGCCTGGTCACTGGAATGACTGATGGCTGATACACAGGACACTACCACTGGTCTGATGCAGGACAACACAGCAACATTGTAAGGGACTTCTTGTTGTTGTTATTATTATTATTATTATTATTATTATACTGCATCACTGGACATATGGCAGCAGAGTATACCACTGTGACTGTCTGGTCACTGGAATGAATGATGGATGATGCACAGGACACTACCACTGGTCTGATGCAGGACAACACAGTAACATTGTAAGGGGCTTCTTGTTGTTATTATTATTATTATTATTATTATTATACATCATCAATGGACATATGGCAGTAAAGTATACCACTGTGACTGCCTGGTCATTGGAATGACTGATGGCTCATGCACAGGACACTACCACTGGTCTGATGCAGGACAACACAGCAACACTGAAAGGGACTTTTTATTAAACAGCAGCACTGGACATATGGCAGCAAAGTATACCACTGTGACTGCCTGGTCACTGGAATGACCGATGGCTGATGGACAGGACACTACCACTGGTCTGATGCAGGACAACACAGCAACACTGTAAGGGTCTTGTTATTATTATACAGCAGCACTGGACATAAGGCAGCAGAGTATACCACTGTGACTGCCTGGTCACTGGAATGACTGATGGCTGATGCACAAGACACTGCCACTGGTCTGATGCAGGACAACACAGCAACATTGTAAGGGATTTGCTGTTCTTATTATTATTATACAGCATCACTGGATATATGGCAGCAGAGTATACCAATGTGACTACCTGGTCACTGGAATGACTGATGGCTAATGCACAGGACTCTACCACTGGTCTGATGCAGGACAACACATAAACACTGTAAGGGAATTATTATTATACAGCAGCACTGGACATATGGCAGCAAAGTAAACCACTGTGACTGCCTGGTCACTGGTATGACCGTTGGCTGATGCACAGGACACTACCACTTTTCTGATGTAGGAAAACACAGCAACACTGTAAGGGACTTATTATTATACATCAGCACTGGACATATTGCAGCAAAGTATACCACTGTGGCTGCCTGGTCACTGGAATGACCGATGGCTGATGCACAGGACACAACCACTGGACTGATGCAGGACAATACAGCAACACTGTAAGGGACTTATTATTATACAGCAGCATTGGACATAAGGTAGATAAGTTTACCACTGTGATTGCCTGGTCACTGGAATGACTGGTGGATGATGCACCGGAAACTACCACTGGTCTGATGCAGGACAACACAGCAACACTGTAAGGGACTTGTTTTTTTTTATACAGCAGCACTGGACATATGGCAGCAGAGTATACCACTGTGACTGCCTGGTCACTGGAATGACGGATGGCTGATGCATAGGATACTACCACTGGTCTGATGCAGGACAGCACAGCAACATTGTAAGAGACTTTTTGTTGTTATTATTATTATTATTATTATTATACAGCATCACTTGACATATGGCAGCAGAGTATACCACTGTGACTAACTGGTTACTGGAATGACAGATGGCTGATGCACAGGACACTACCACTGGTCTGATGCAGGACAAAACGGCAACATTGTTAGGGACTTCTTGTTGTTATTATTATTATTATTATTATTATACAGCATCACTGGACATATGGCAGCAGAGTATACTACTGTGACTGCCTGGTCAATGGAATGACGGATGGCTAATGCACAGGACATTACCACTGGTCTGATGCAGGACAACACAGCAACATTGTAAGGGACTTCTTGTTATTATTATTATTATTATTATTATTATACAGCATCACTGGACATATGGCAGTAAAGTATACCACTGTGACTGCCTGATCACTGGAATGACCGATGGCTGATGCACAGGACACTACCACTGGTCTGATGCAGTACAACACAGAAATACTGTAAGGGTCTTGTTGTTATTTTTACACAGTTGCACTGGACATAAGGCAGCAGAGTATACCACTGTGACTGCCTGGTCACTAGAATGACTGATGGCTGATGCACAGGACACTGACACTGGTCTGTTGCAGGACAACACAGCAACATTGTAAGGGATTTGTTGTTCTTATTATTATTATTATACAGCATCACTGGATATATGGCAGCAGAGTATACCACTGTGACAGCCTGGTCACTGGAATGACTGATGGCTGATGCACAGGAAACTTCCACTGGTCTGATGCAGGACAACACAGCAACAGTGAAAGGGACTTATTATACAGCACCACTGGACATATGGCAGCAAAGTATACCACTGTGACTGCCTGGTCACTGGAATGACCGATGGCTGATGCACAAGACACTACCACTGGTCTGATGCAGGACAACACAGCAACATTGTAAGGGCATTGTTGTTCTTCTTATTATTATTATACAGCAGCACTGGACATATGGCAGCAAAGTATTCCACTGTGACTGCCTGGTCACTGGAATGACCGATGGCTGATGCACAGGACACAACCACTGGCCTGATGCAGGACCACACAGCAACACTGTAAGGGACTTATTATTATACAGCAGCATTGGACATAAGGTAGCTAAGTTTACCACTGTGATTGCCTGGTCACTGGAATGACTGGTGGATGATGCACCGGACAGTACCACTGGTCTGATGCAGGACAACACAGCAACACTGTAACGGTCTTGTTTTTTTTTATACAATAGCACTGGACATATGGCAACAGAGTATACCACTGTGACTGCCTGGTCACTGGAATGACGGATGGCTGATGCATAGGGCACTACCACTGGTCTGATGCAGGACAACACAGCAACATCGTAAGGGACTTCTTGTTGTTGTTGTTATTATTATTATTATTATTATTATACTGCATCACTGGACATATGGCAGCAGAGTATACCACTGTGACTGTCTGGTCACTGGAATGAATGATGGATGATGCACAGGACACTACCACTGGTCTGATGCAGGACAACACAGTAACATTGTAAGGGGCTTCTTGTTATTATTATTATTATTATTATTATTATTATGCAGCATCACTGGACATATGGCAGCAGAGTATACCACTGTGACTGCCTGGTCACTGACATGATGGATGGCTGATGCACAGGACATTACCACTGGTCTGATGCAGGACAACACAGCAACATTGTAAGCAACTTCTTGTTGTTATTATTATTATTATTATTATTATTATTATTATACATCATCACTGGACATATGGCAGTAAAGTATACCACTGTGACTGCCTGGTCACTGGAATGACTGATGGCTGATACACAGGATACTTCCACTGGTCTGATGCAGGACAACACAGCAACATTGAAAGGGACTTGTTAATTGTATTATTATTATTAATATTAATATTATACAGCATTACTGGACATATGGCAGCAGGGTATACCAATGTGACTGCCTGGTCACTGGAATGACTGATGGCTCATGCACAGGACACTACCACTGGTCTGATGCAGGACAACACAGCAACACTGAAAGGGACTTTTTATTAAACAGCAGCACTGGACATATGGCAGCAAAGTATACCACTGTGACTGCCTGGTCACTGGAATGACCGATGGCTGATGGACAGGACACTGCCACTGGTCTGATGCAGGACAACACAGCAACATTGTAAGGGATTTGCTGTTCTTATTATTATTATACAGCATCACTGGATATATGGCAGCAGCGTATACCAATGTGACTACCTGGTCACTGGAATGACTGATGGCTGATACACAGGACACTACCACTGGTCTGATGCAGGACAACACATAAACACTGTAAGGGAATTATTATTATACAGCAGCGCAGGACATATGGAAGCAAAGTAAACCACTGTGACTGCCTGGTCACTGCTATGACCGTTGGCTGATGCACAGGACACTACCACTTTTCTGATGTAGGAAAACACAGCAACATTGTAAGGGACTTATTATTATACATCAGCACTGTACATATTGCAGCAAAGTATACCACTGTGGCTGCCTGGTCACTGGAAAGACCGATGGCTGATGCACAGGACACTACCACTGGTCTGATGCAGGACAACACAGCAACACTGTAAGGGACTTATTATTATTATTATACAGCAGAACTGGACATATGGTAGCAAAGTAAACCACTGTGACTGCCTGGTCACTGGAATGACTGATGGCTGATACACAGGACACTACCACTGGTCTGATGCAGGACAACACAGCAACATTGTAAGGGACTTCTTGTTGTTGTTATTATTATTATTATTATTATTATTATTATACTGCATCACTGGACATATGGCAGCAGAGTATACCACTGTGACTGTCTGGTCACTGGAATGAATGATGGATGATGCACAGGACACTACCACTGGTCTGATGCAGGACAACACAGTAACATTGTAAGGGGCTTCTTGTTGTTATTATTATTATTATTATTATTATTATTATTATACAGCATCACTGGACATATGGCAGCAGAGTATACCACTGTGACTGCCTGGTCACTGATATGATGGATGGCTGATGCACAGGACATTACCACTGGTCTGATGCAGGACAACACAGCAACATTGTAAGCAACTTCTTGTTGTTATTATTATTATTATTATTATTATACATCATCAATGGACATATGGCAGTAAAGTATACCACTGTGACTGCCTGGTCATTGGAATGACTGATGGCTCATGCACAGGACACTACCACTGGTCTGATGCAGGACAACACAGCAACACTGAAAGGGACTTTTTATTAAACAGCAGCACTGGACATATGGCAGCAAAGTATACCACTGTGACTGCCTGGTCACTGGAATGACCGATGGCTGATGGACAGGACACTACCACTGGTCTGATGCAGGACAACACAGCAACACTGTAAGGGACTTGTTATTATTATACAGCAGCACTGGACATAAGGCAGCAGAGTATACCACTGTGACTGCCTGGTCACTGGAATGACTGATGGCTGATGCACAAGACACTGCCACTGGTCTGATGCAGGACAACACAGCAACATTGTAAGGGATTTGCTGTTCTTATTATTATTATTATACAGCATCACTGGATATATGGCAGCAGAGTATACCAATGTGACTACCTGGTCACTGGAATGACTGATGGCTAATGCACAGGACACTACCACTGGTCTGATGCAGGACAACACATAAACACTGTAAGGGAATTATTATTATTATACAGCAGCACTGGACATATGGCAGCAAAGTAAACCACTGTGACTGCCTGGTCACTGGTATGACCGTTGGCTGATGCACAGGACACTACCACTTTTCTGATGTAGGAAAACACAGCAACATTGTAAGGGACTTATTATTATACATCAGCACTGGACATTTTGCAGCAAAGTATACCACTGTGGCTGCCTGGTCACTGGAATGACCGATGGCTGATGCACAGGACACAACCACTGGACTGATGCAGGACAATACAGCAACACTGTAAGGGACTTATTATTATACAGCAGCATTGGACATAAGGTAGATAAGTTTACCACTGTGATTGCCTGATCACTGGAATGACTGGTGGATGATGCACCGGAAACTACCACTGGTCTGATGCAGGACAACACAGCAACACTGTAAGGGACTTGTTTTATTTTATACAGCAGCACTGGACATATGGCAGCAGAGTATACCACTGTGACTGCCTGGTCACTGGAATGACGGATGGCTGATGTATAGGATACTACCACTGGTCTGATGCAGGACAGCACAGCAACATTGTAAGAGACTTTTTGTTGTTGTTATTATTATTATTATTATTATTATTATTATTATTATACAGCATCACTGGACATATGGCAGCAGAGTATACCACTGTGACTAACTGGTTACTGGAATGACAGATGGCTGATGCACAGGACACTACAACTGGTCTGATGCAGGACAACACGGCAACATTGTTAGGGACTTCTTGTTGTTATTATTATTATTATTATTATTATTATACAGCATCACTGGACATATGGCAGTAAAGTATACCACTGTGACTGCCTGATCACTGGAATGACCGATGGCTGATGCACAGGACACTACCACTGGTCTGATGCAGTACAACACAGCAACACTGTAAGGGTCTTGTTGTTATTTTTACACAGTTGCACTGGACATAAGGCAGCAGAGTATACCACTGTGACTGCCTGGTCACTAGAATGACTGATGGCTGATGCACAGGACACTGACACTGGTCTGATGCAGGACAACACAGCAACATTGTAAGGGATTTGTTGTTCTTATTATTATTATACAGCATCACTGGATATATGGCAGCAGAGTATACCAATGTGACTACCTGGTAACTGGAATGACTGATGACTGATGCACAGGACACTACCACTGGTCTGATGCAGGACAACACATATACACTGTAAGGGAATTATTATTATACAGCAGCACTGAACATATGGCAGCAAAGTAAACCACTGTGACTGCCTGGTCACTGGTATGACCGTTGGCTGATGCACAGGACACTACCACTTTTCTGATGTAGGAAAACACAGCAACATTGTAAGGGACTTATTATTATACATCAGCACTGTACATATTGCAGCAAAGTATACCACTGTGGCTGCCTGGTCACTGGAATGACCGATGGCTGATGCACAGGACACAACCACTGGCCTGATGCAGGACAACACAGCAACACTGTAAGGGACTTATTATTATACAGCAGCATTGGACATAAGGTAGATACGTTTACCACTGTGATTGCCTGGTCACTGGAATGACTGGTGGATGATGCACCGGAAACTACCACTGGTCTGATGCACGACAACACAGCAACACTGTAAGGGACTTGTTTTATTTTATACAGCAGCACTGGACATATGGCAGCAGAGTATACCACTGTGACTGCCTGGTCACTGGAATGACCGATGGCTGATGCATAGGATACTACCACTGGTCTGATGCAGGACAGCACAGCAACATTGTAAGAGACTTTTTGTTGTTATTATTATTATTATTATTATTATTATACAGCATCACTGGACATATGGCAGCAGAGTATACCACTGTGACTAACTGGTTACTGGAATGACAGATGGCTGATGCACAGGACACTACCACTGGTCTGATGCAGGACAACACAGCAACATTGTTAGGGACTTCTTGTTGTTATTATTATTATTATTATTATTATTATTATTATACAGCATCACTGGACATATGGCAGCAGAGTATACCACTGTGACTAACTGGTTACTGGAATGCCAGATGGCTGAAGCACAGGACATTACCACTGGTCTGATGCAGGACAACACAGCAACATTGTAAGGGACTTCTTGTTGTTATTATTATTATTATTATTATTATTATTATACAGCATCACTGGACATATGGCAGTAAAGTATACCACTGTGACTGCCTGATCACCGGAATGACCGATGGCTGATGCACAGGACACTACCACTGGTCTGATGCAGTACAACACAGCAACACTGTAAGGGTCTTGTTGTTATTTTTACACAGTAGCACTGGACATAAGGCAGCAGAGTATACCACTGTGACTGCCTGGTCACTGGAAAGACTGATGGCTGATGCACAGGACACTACCACTGGTCTGATGCAGTACAACACAGCAACACTGTAAGGGCCTTGTTATTTTTACACAGCAGCACTGGACATAAAGCAGCAGAGTATACCACTGTGTCTGCCTGGTCACTGGAAAAACTGATGGCTGATGCAGAGGACACTACCACTGGTCTGATGCAGGACAACACAGAAACACTGTAAGGGCCTTGTTGTTGTTGTTGTTATTATTATTATTATTATTATTATTATAATTATCATTATTATTATTATTATTATTATTATTATTATAATACACAGCACTGGACATATGGTAGCAGAGTATACCACTGATCCTACCTGGTCACTGGAATGACTGATGGCTGATGCAAAGAACACTACCGCTGGTCTGATGCAAGACAACACAGCAACACTTTAAGGGACTTGTTATACAGCAGCACTGGACATATGGCAGCAAAGTATTCCACTGTGACTGCCTGGTCACTGGAATGATGGATGGCTGATGCACAGAACACTACCACTGGTCTGATGCAGGACAACACAGCAACATTGTACGGGGCTAATGGTTATTATTATTATTATACAGCAGCAGTGGACATAAGGCAGCAGAGTATATCACTGTGACTGCCTGGTCACTGGAATTACTGATGGCTGATGCACAGGACACTACCACTGGTCTGATGCAGGACAACACAGCAACACTGTAAGAGACTTGTTATACAGCAGCACTGGACATTTGGCAGCAAAGTATTCCACTGTGACTTCCTGGTCACTGGAATAATGGATGGCTGATGCACAGAACACTACCACTGGTCTGATGCAGGACAACACAGCAACACTGTAAGGGACTTATTATACAGCAGCACCAGACATATGGCAGCAGAGTATACCACTGTGACTGCCTGGTCACTGGAATGACGGATGGCTGATGCATAGGACATTACCACTGGTCTGATGCAGGACAACACAGCAACATTGTAAGGGACTTCTTGTTGTTATTATTATTATTATTATACAGCATCACGGGACATATGGCAGTAAAGTATACCACTGTGACTGCCTGATCACTGGAATGACCGATGGCTGATGCACAGGACACTACCACTGGTCTGATGCAGTACAACACAACAACACTGTAAGGGTCTTGTTGTTATTTTTATACAGTAGCACTGGACATAAGGCAGCAGAGTATACCACTGTGACTGTCTGGTCACTGCAATGACTGATGGCTGATGCACAGGACACTACCACTAGTCTGATGCAGTACAACACAGCAAAACTGTAAGGGCCTTGTTGTTATTTTTATACAGCAGCACTGGACATAAGGCAGCAGAGTATACCACTGTGACTGCCTGGTCACTGGAAGAACTGATAGCTGATGCAAAGGACACTACCACTGGTCTGATGCAGGACAACACAGAAACACTGTAAGGGCCTTGTTATTATTATTATTATTATTATTATTATTATTATTATTATTATTATAATACACAGCACTGGACATATGGTAGCAGAGTATACCACTGATCCTACCTGGTCACTGGAATGACTGATGGATGATGAAAGAACACTACCGCTGGTCTGATGCAAGACAACACAGCAACACTGTAAGGGACTTGTTATACAGCAGCACTGGACATATGGCAGCAAAGTATTCCACTGTGACTGCCTGGTCACTGGAATGATGGATGGCTGATGCACAGAACACTACCACTGGTCTGATGCAGGACAACATAGCAACATTGTACGGGGCTTGTGGTTATTATTATTATTATTATTATTATTATTATACAGCAGCACTGGACATAAGGCAGCTGAGTATATCATTGTGACTGCCTGGTCACTGTAATTACTGATGGCTGATGCACAGGACACTACTACTGGTCTGATGCAGGACAACACAGCAACACTGTAAGGGACTTATTATACAGCAGCACTGGACATTTGGCAGCAAAGTATTCCACTGTGACTGCCTGGTCACTGGAATGATGGATGGCTGATGCACAGAACACTACCACTGGTCTGATGCAGGACAACACAGCAACACTGTACGGGGCTTGTGGTTATTTTTATTATACAGCAGCATTGGACATAAGGTAGATAAGTTTACCACTGTGATTGCCTGGTCACTGGAATGACTGGTGGATGATGCACCGGAAACTACCACTGGTCTGATGCAGGACAACACAGCAACACTGTAAGGGACTTGTTTTTTTTATACAGCAGCACTGGACATATGGCAGCAGAGTATACCACTGTGACTGCCTGGTCACTGGAATGACGGATGGCTGATGCATAGGATACTACCACTGGTTTGATGCAGGACAGCACAGCAACATTGTAAGAGACTTTTTGTTGTTATTATTATTATTATTATACAGCATCACTTGACATATGGCAGCAGAGTATACCACTGTGACTAACTGGTTACTGGAATGACAGATGGCTGATGCACAGGACACTACCACTGGTCTGATGCAGGACAAAACGGCAACATTGTTAGGGACTTCTTGTTGTTATTATTATTATTATTATTATACAGCATCACTGGACATATGGCAGCAGAGTATACCACTGTGACTGCCTGGTCACTGATATGATGGATGGCTGATGCACAGGACATTACCACTGGTCTGATGCAGGACAACACAGCAACATTGTAAGCAACTTCTTGTTGTTATTATTATTATTATTATTATTATTATTATTATACATCATCAATGGACATATGGCAGTAAAGTATACCACTGTGACTGCCTGGTCATTGGAATGACTGATGGCTCATGCACAGGACACTACCACTGGTCTGATGCAGGACAACACAGCAACACTGAAAGGGACTTTTTATTAAACAGCAGCACTGGACATATGGCAGCAAAGTATACCACTGTGACTGCCTGGTCACTGGAATGACCGATGGCTGATGGACAGGACACTACCACTGGTCTGATGCAGGACAACACAGCAACACTGTAAGGGACTTGTTATTATTATACAGCAGCACTGGACATAAGGCAGCAGAGTATACCACTGTGACTGCCTGGTCACTGGAATGACTGATGGCTGATGCACAAGACACTGCCACTGGTCTGATGCAGGACAACACAGCAACATTGTAAGGGATTTGCTGTTCTTATTATTATTATTATACAGCATCACTGGATATATGGCAGCAGAGTATACCAATGTGACTACCTGGTCACTGGAATGACTGATGGCTAATGCACAGGACACTACCACTGGTCTGATGCAGGACAACACATAAACACTGTAAGGGAATTATTATTATTATACAGCAGCACTGGACATATGGCAGCAAAGTAAACCACTGTGACTGCCTGGTCACTGGTATGACCGTTGGCTGATGCACAGGACACTACCACTTTTCTGATGTAGGAAAACACAGCAACATTGTAAGGGACTTATTATTATACATCAGCACTGGACATTTTGCAGCAAAGTATACCACTGTGGCTGCCTGGTCACTGGAATGACCGATGGCTGATGCACAGGACACAACCACTGGACTGATGCAGGACAATACAGCAACACTGTAAGGGACTTATTATTATACAGCAGCATTGGACATAAGGTAGATAAGTTTACCACTGTGATTGCCTGATCACTGGAATGACTGGTGGATGATGCACCGGAAACTACCACTGGTCTGATGCAGGACAACACAGCAACACTGTAAGGGACTTGTTTTATTTTATACAGCAGCACTGGACATATGGCAGCAGAGTATACCACTGTGACTGCCTGGTCACTGGAATGACGGATGGCTGATGTATAGGATACTACCACTGGTCTGATGCAGGACAGCACAGCAACATTGTAAGAGACTTTTTGTTGTTGTTATTATTATTATTATTATTATTATTATTATTATACAGCATCACTGGACATATGGCAGCAGAGTATACCACTGTGACTAACTGGTTACTGGAATGACAGATGGCTGATGCACAGGACACTACAACTGGTCTGATGCAGGACAACACGGCAACATTGTTAGGGACTTCTTGTTGTTATTATTATTATTATTATTATTATTATACAGCATCACTGGACATATGGCAGTAAAGTATACCACTGTGACTGCCTGATCACTGGAATGACCGATGGCTGATGCACAGGACACTACCACTGGTCTGATGCAGTACAACACAGCAACACTGTAAGGGTCTTGTTGTTATTTTTACACAGTTGCACTGGACATAAGGCAGCAGAGTATACCACTGTGACTGCCTGGTCACTAGAATGACTGATGGCTGATGCACAGGACACTGACACTGGTCTGATGCAGGACAACACAGCAACATTGTAAGGGATTTGTTGTTCTTATTATTATTATACAGCATCACTGGATATATGGCAGCAGAGTATACCAATGTGACTACCTGGTAACTGGAATGACTGATGACTGATGCACAGGACACTACCACTGGTCTGATGCAGGACAACACATATACACTGTAAGGGAATTATTATTATACAGCAGCACTGAACATATGGCAGCAAAGTAAACCACTGTGACTGCCTGGTCACTGGTATGACCGTTGGCTGATGCACAGGACACTACCACTTTTCTGATGTAGGAAAACACAGCAACATTGTAAGGGACTTATTATTATACATCAGCACTGTACATATTGCAGCAAAGTATACCACTGTGGCTGCCTGGTCACTGGAATGACCGATGGCTGATGCACAGGACACAACCACTGGCCTGATGCAGGACAACACAGCAACACTGTAAGGGACTTATTATTATACAGCAGCATTGGACATAAGGTAGATACGTTTACCACTGTGATTGCCTGGTCACTGGAATGACTGGTGGATGATGCACCGGAAACTACCACTGGTCTGATGCACGACAACACAGCAACACTGTAAGGGACTTGTTTTATTTTATACAGCAGCACTGGACATATGGCAGCAGAGTATACCACTGTGACTGCCTGGTCACTGGAATGACCGATGGCTGATGCATAGGATACTACCACTGGTCTGATGCAGGACAGCACAGCAACATTGTAAGAGACTTTTTGTTGTTATTATTATTATTATTATTATTATTATTATTATTATACAGCATCACTGGACATATGGCAGCAGAGTATACCACTGTGACTAACTGGTTACTGGAATGACAGATGGCTGATGCACAGGACACTACCACTGGTCTGATGCAGGACAACACAGCAACATTGTTAGGGACTTCTTGTTGTTATTATTATTATTATTATTATTATTATTATTATACAGCATCACTGGACATATGGCAGCAGAGTATACCACTGTGACTAACTGGTTACTGGAATGCCAGATGGCTGAAGCACAGGACATTACCACTGGTCTGATGCAGGACAACACAGCAACATTGTAAGGGACTTCTTGTTGTTATTATTATTATTATTATTATTATTATACAGCATCACTGGACATATGGCAGTAAAGTATACCACTGTGACTGCCTGATCACCGGAATGACCGATGGCTGATGCACAGGACACTACCACTGGTCTGATGCAGTACAACACAGCAACACTGTAAGGGTCTTGTTGTTATTTTTACACAGTAGCACTGGACATAAGGCAGCAGAGTATACCACTGTGACTGCCTGGTCACTGGAAAGACTGATGGCTGATGCACAGGACACTACCACTGGTCTGATGCAGTACAACACAGCAACACTGTAAGGGCCTTGTTATTTTTACACAGCAGCACTGGACATAAAGCAGCAGAGTATACCACTGTGTCTGCCTGGTCACTGGAAAAACTGATGGCTGATGCAGAGGACACTACCACTGGTCTGATGCAGGACAACACAGAAACACTGTAAGGGCCTTGTTGTTGTTGTTGTTATTATTATTATTATTATTATAATTATCATTATTATTATTATTATTATTATTATTATTATAATACACAGCACTGGACATATGGTAGCAGAGTATACCACTGATCCTACCTGGTCACTGGAATGACTGATGGCTGATGCAAAGAACACTACCGCTGGTCTGATGCAAGACAACACAGCAACACTTTAAGGGACTTGTTATACAGCAGCACTGGACATATGGCAGCAAAGTATTCCACTGTGACTGCCTGGTCACTGGAATGATGGATGGCTGATGCACAGAACACTACCACTGGTCTGATGCAGGACAACACAGCAACATTGTACGGGGCTAATGGTTATTATTATTATTATACAGCAGCAGTGGACATAAGGCAGCAGAGTATATCACTGTGACTGCCTGGTCACTGGAATTACTGATGGCTGATGCACAGGACACTACCACTGGTCTGATGCAGGACAACACAGCAACACTGTAAGAGACTTGTTATACAGCAGCACTGGACATTTGGCAGCAAAGTATTCCACTGTGACTTCCTGGTCACTGGAATGATGGATGGCTGATGCACAGAACACTACCACTGGTCTGATGCAGGACAACACAGCAACACTGTAAGGGACTTATTATACAGCAGCACCAGACATATGGCAGCAGAGTATACCACTGTGACTGCCTGGTCACTGGAATGACGGATGGCTGATGCATAGGACATTACCACTGGTCTGATGCAGGACAACACAGCAACATTGTAAGGGACTTCTTGTTGTTATTATTATTATTATTATACAGCATCACGGGACATATGGCAGTAAAGTATACCACTGTGACTGCCTGATCACTGGAATGACCGATGGCTGATGCACAGGACACTACCACTGGTCTGATGCAGTACAACACAACAACACTGTAAGGGTCTTGTTGTTATTTTTATACAGTAGCACTGGACATAAGGCAGCAGAGTATACCACTGTGACTGTCTGGTCACTGCAATGACTGATGGCTGATGCACAGGACACTACCACTAGTCTGATGCAGTACAACACAGCAAAACTGTAAGGGCCTTGTTGTTATTTTTATACAGCAGCACTGGACATAAGGCAGCAGAGTATACCACTGTGACTGCCTGGTCACTGGAAGAACTGATAGCTGATGCAAAGGACACTACCACTGGTCTGATGCAGGACAACACAGAAACACTGTAAGGGCCTTGTTATTATTATTATTATTATTATTATTATTATTATTATTATAATACACAGCACTGGACATATGGTAGCAGAGTATACCACTGATCCTACCTGGTCACTGGAATGACTGATGGATGATGAAAGAACACTACCGCTGGTCTGATGCAAGACAACACAGCAACACTGTAAGGGACTTGTTATACAGCAGCACTGGACATATGGCAGCAAAGTATTCCACTGTGACTGCCTGGTCACTGGAATGATGGATGGCTGATGCACAGAACACTACCACTGGTCTGATGCAGGACAACATAGCAACATTGTACGGGGCTTGTGGTTATTATTATTATTATTATTATTATTATTATTATACAGCAGCACTGGACATAAGGCAGCTGAGTATATCATTGTGACTGCCTGGTCACTGGAATTACTGATGGCTGATGCACAGGACACTACTACTGGTCTGATGCAGGACAACACAGCAACACTGTAAGGGACTTATTATACAGCAGCACTGGACATTTGGCAGCAAAGTATTCCACTGTGACTGCCTGGTCACTGGAATGATGGATGGCTGATGCACAGAACGCTACCACTGGTCTGATGCAGGACAACACAGCAACACTGTACGGGGCTTGTGGTTATTTTTATTATACAGCAGCATTGGACATAAGGTAGATAAGTTTACCACTGTGATTGCCTGGTCACTGGAATGACTGGTGGATGATGCACCGGAAACTACCACTGGTCTGATGCAGGACAACACAGCAACACTGTAAGGGACTTGTTTTTTTTATACAGCAGCACTGGACATATGGCAGCAGAGTATACCACTGTGACTGCCTGGTCACTGGAATGACGGATGGCTGATGCATAGGATACTACCACTGGTCTGATGCAGGACAGCACAGCAACATTGTAAGAGACTTTTTGTTGTTATTATTATTATTATTATACAGCATCACTTGACATATGGCAGCAGAGTATACCACTGTGACTAACTGGTTACTGGAATGACAGATGGCTGATGCACAGGACACTACCACTGGTCTGATGCAGGACAAAACGGCAACATTGTTAGGGACTTCTTGTTGTTATTATTATTATTATTATTATTATACAGCATCACTGGACATATGGCAGCAGAGTATACTACTGTGACTGCCTGGTCAATGGAATGACGGATGGCTAATGCACAGGACATTACCACTGGTCTGATGCAGGACAACACAGCAACATTGTAAGGGACTTCTTGTTGTTATTATTATTATTATTATTATTATTATTATTATACAGCATCACTGGACATATGGCAGTAAAGTATACCACTGTGACTGCCTGATCACTGGAATGACCGATGGCTGATGCACAGGACACTACCACTGGTCTGATGCAGTACAACACAGAAATACTGTAAGGGTCTTGTTGTTATTTTTACACAGTTGCACTGGACATAAGGCAGCAGAGTATACCACTGTGACTGCCTGGTCACTAGAATGACTGATGGCTGATGCACAGGACACTGACACTGGTCTGTTGCAGGACAACACAGCAACATTGTAAGGGATTTGTTGTTCTTATTATTATTATTATTATACAGCATCACTGGATATATGGCAGCAGAGTATACCACTGTGACAGCCTGGTCACTGGAATGACTGATGGCTGATGCACAGGAAACTTCCACTGGTCTGATGCAGGACAACACAGCAACAGTGAAATGGACTTATTATACAGCACCACTGGACATATGGCAGCAAAGTATACCACTGTGACTGCCTGGTCACTGGAATGACCGATGGCTGATGCACAAGACACTACCACTGGTCTGATGCAGGACAACACAGCAACATTGTAAGGGCATTGTTGTTCTTCTTATTATTATTATACAGCAGCACTGGACATATGGCAGCAAAGTATTCCACTGTGACTGCCTGGTCACTGGAATGACCGATGGCTGATGCACAGGACACAACCACTGGCCTGATGCAGGACCACACAGCAACACTGTAAGGGACTTATTATTATACAGCAGCATTGGACATA
Source organism: Pseudophryne corroboree (assembly GCF_028390025.1). NCBI lineage: Eukaryota > Metazoa > Chordata > Amphibia > Anura > Myobatrachidae > Pseudophryne > Pseudophryne corroboree. The sequence continues at coordinate 662,289,210 of NC_086445.1, forward strand.
AGGTAGCTAAGTTTACCACTGTGATTGCCTGGTCACTGGAATGACTGGTGGATGATGCACCGGACAGTACCACTGGTCTGATGCAGGACAACACAGCAACACTGTAACGGTCTTGTTTTTTTTTATACAGTAGCACTGGACATATGGCAACAGAGTATACCACTGTGACTGCCTGGTCACTGGAATGACGGATGGCTGATGCATAGGGCACTACCACTGGTCTGATGCAGGACAACACAGCAACATCGTAAGGGACTTCTTGTTGTTGTTGTTATTATTATTATTATTATACTGCATCACTGGACATATGGCAGCAGAGTATACCACTGTGACTGTCTGGTCACTGGAATGAATGATGGATGATGCACAGGACACTACCACTGGTCTGATGCAGGACAACACAGTAACATTGTAAGGGGCTTCTTGTTATTATTATTATTATTATTATTATGCAGCATCACTGGACATATGGCAGCAGAGTATACCACTGTGACTGCCTGGTCACTGACATGATGGATGGCTGATGCACAGGACATTACCACTGGTCTGATGCAGGACAACACAGCAACATTGTAAGCAACTTCTTGTTGTTATTATTATTATTATTATTATTATTATTATTATACATCATCACTGGACATATGGCAGTAAAGTATACCACTGTGACTGCCTGGTCACTGGAATGACTGATGGCTGATACACAGGATACTTCCACTGGTCTGATGCAGGACAACACAGCAACATTGAAAGGGACTTGTTAATTGTATTATTATTATTAATATTAATATTATACAGCATTACTGGACATATGGCAGCAGGGTATACCAATGTGACTGCCTGGTCACTGGAATGACTGATGGCTCATGCACAGGACACTACCACTGGTCTGATGCAGGACAACACAGCAACACTGAAAGGGACTTTTTATTAAACAGCAGCACTGGACATATGGCAGCAAAGTATACCACTGTGACTGCCTGGTCACTGGAATGACCGATGGCTGATGGACAGGACACTGCCACTGGTCTGATGCAGGACAACACAGCAACATTGTAAGGGATTTGCTGTTCTTATTATTATTATACAGCATCACTGGATATATGGCAGCAGCGTATACCAATGTGACTACCTGGTCACTGGAATGACTGATGGCTGATACACAGGACACTACCACTGGTCTGATGCAGGACAACACATAAACACTGTAAGGGAATTATTATTATACAGCAGCGCAGGACATATGGAAGCAAAGTAAACCACTGTGACTGCCTGGTCACTGCTATGACCGTTGGCTGATGCACAGGACACTACCACTTTTCTGATGTAGGAAAACACAGCAACATTGTAAGGGACTTATTATTATACATCAGCACTGGACATATTGCAGCAAAGTATACCACTGTGGCTGCCTGGTCACTGGAAAGACCGATGGCTGATGCACAGGACACTACCACTGGTCTGATGCAGGACAACACAGCAACACTGTAAGGGACTTATTATTATTATACAGCAGAACTGGACATATGGTAGCAAAGTAAACCACTGTGACTGCCTGGTCACTGGAATGACTGATGGCTGATACACAGGACACTACCACTGGTCTGATGCAGGACAACACAGCAACATTGTAAGGGACTTCTTGTTGTTGTTGTTATTATTATTATTATTATTATTATACTGCATCACTGGACATATGGCAGCAGAGTATACCACTGTGACTGTCTGGTCACTGGAATGAATGATGGATGATGCACAGGACACTACCACTGGTCTGATGCAGGACAACACAGTAACATTGTAAGGGGCTTCTTGTTGTTATTATTATTATTATTATTATTATACAGCATCACTGGACATATGGCAGCAGAGTATACCACTGTGACTGCCTGGTCACTGATATGATGGATGGCTGATGCACAGGACATTACCACTGGTCTGATGCAGGACAACACAGCAACATTGTAAGCAACTTCTTGTTGTTATTATTATTATTATTATTATTATTATTATTATTATACATCATCAATGGACATATGGCAGTAAAGTATACCACTGTGACTGCCTGGTCATTGGAATGACTGATGGCTCATGCACAGGACACTACCACTGGTCTGATGCAGGACAACACAGCAACACTGAAAGGGACTTTTTATTAAACAGCAGCACTGGACATATGGCAGCAAAGTATACCACTGTGACTGCCTGGTCACTGGAATGACCGATGGCTGATGGACAGGACACTACCACTGGTCTGATGCAGGACAACACAGCAACACTTATAAGGGACTTGTTATTATTATACAGCAGCACTGGACATAAGGCAGCAGAGTATACCACTGTGACTGCCTGGTCACTGGAATGACTGATGGCTGATGCACAAGACACTGCCACTGGTCTGATGCAGGACAACACAGCAACATTGTAAGGGATTTGCTGTTCTTATTATTATTATTATACAGCATCACTGGATATATGGCAGCAGAGTATACCAATGTGACTACCTGGTCACTGGAATGACTGATGGCTAATGCACAGGACACTACCACTGGTCTGATGCAGGACAACACATAAACACTGTAAGGGAATTATTATTATTATACAGCAGCACTGGACATATGGCAGCAAAGTAAACCACTGTGACTGCCTGGTCACTGGTATGACCGTTGGCTGATGCACAGGACACTACCACTTTTCTGATGTAGGAAAACACAGCAACATTGTAAGGGACTTATTATTATACATCAGCACTGGACATTTTGCAGCAAAGTATACCACTGTGGCTGCCTGGTCACTGGAATGACCGATGGCTGATGCACAGGACACAACCACTGGACTGATGCAGGACAATACAGCAACACTGTAAGGGACTTATTATTATACAGCAGCATTGGACATAAGGTAGATAAGTTTACCACTGTGATTGCCTGATCACTGGAATGACTGGTGGATGATGCACCGGAAACTACCACTGGTCTGATGCAGGACAACACAGCAACACTGTAAGGGACTTGTTTTATTTTATACAGCAGCACTGGACATATGGCAGCAGAGTATACCACTGTGACTGCCTGGTCACTGGAATGACGGATGGCTGATGTATAGGATACTACCACTGGTCTGATGCAGGACAGCACAGCAACATTGTAAGAGACTTTTTGTTGTTATTATTATTATTATTATTATTATTATACAGCATCACTGGACATATGGCAGCAGAGTATACCACTGTGACTAACTGGTTACTGGAATGACAGATGGCTGATGCACAGGACACTACAACTGGTCTGATGCAGGACAACACGGCAACATTGTTAGGGACTTCTTGTTGTTATTATTATTATTATTATTATTATTATTATACAGCATCACTGGACATATGGCAGTAAAGTATACCACTGTGACTGCCTGATCACTGGAATGACCGATGGCTGATGCACAGGACACTACCACTGGTCTGATGCAGTACAACACAGCAACACTGTAAGGGTCTTGTTGTTATTTTTACACAGTTGCACTGGACATAAGGCAGCAGAGTATACCACTGTGACTGCCTGGTCACTAGAATGACTGATGGCTGATGCACAGGACACTGACACTGGTCTGATGCAGGACAACACAGCAACATTGTAAGGGATTTGTTGTTCTTATTATTATTATACAGCATCACTGGATATATGGCAGCAGAGTATACCAATGTGACTACCTGGTCACTGGAATGACTGATGACTGATGCACAGGACACTACCACTGGTCTGATGCAGGACAACACATATACACTGTAAGGGAATTATTATTATACAGCAGCACTGGACATATGGCAGCAAAGTAAACCACTGTGACTGCCTGGTCACTGGTATGACCGTTGGCTGATGCACAGGACACTACCACTTTTCTGATGTAGGAAAACACAGCAACATTGTAAGGGACTTATTATTATACATCAGCACTGTACATATTGCAGCAAAGTATACCACTGTGGCTGCCTGGTCACTGGAATGACCGATGGCTGATGCACAGGACACAACCACTGGCCTGATGCAGGACAACACAGCAACACTGTAAGGGACTTATTATTATACAGCAGCATTGGACATAAGGTAGATACGTTTACCACTGTGATTGCCTGGTCACTGGAATGACTGGTGGATGATGCACCGGAAACTACCACTGGTCTGATGCACGACAACACAGCAACACTGTAAGGGACTTGTTTTATTTTATATAGCAGCACTGGACATATGGCAGCAGAGTATACCACTGTGACTGCCTGGTCACTGGAATGACCGATGGCTGATGCATAGGATACTACCACTGGTCTGATGCAGGACAGCACAGCAACATTGTAAGAGACTTTTTGTTGTTATTATTATTATTATTATTATTATTATTATACAGCATCACTGGACATATGGCAGCAGAGTATACCACTGTGACTAACTGGTTACTGGAATGACAGATGGCTGATGCACAGGACACTACCACTGGTCTGATGCAGGACAACACAGCAACATTGTTAGGGACTTCTTGTTGTTATTATTATTATTATTATTATTATTATTATACAGCATCACTGGACATATGGCAGCAGAGTATACCACTGTGACTAACTGGTTACTGGAATGCCAGATGGCTGAAGCACAGGACATTACCACTGGTCTGATGCAGGACAACACAGCAACATTGTAAGGGACTTCTTGTTGTTATTATTATTATTATACAGCATCACTGGACATATGGCAGTAAAGTATACCACTGTGACTGCCTGATCACCGGAATGACCGATGGCTGATGCACAGGACACTACCACTGGTCTGATGCAGTACAACACAGCAACACTGTAAGGGTCTTGTTGTTATTTTTACACAGTAGCACTGGACATAAGGCAGCAGAGTATACCACTGTGACTGCCTGGTCACTGGAAAGACTGATGGCTGATGCACAGGACACTACCACTGGTCTGATGCAGTACAACACAGCAACACTGTAAGGGCCTTGTTATTTTTACACAGCAGCACTGGACATAAAGCAGCAGAGTATACCACTGTGTCTGCCTGGTCACTGGAAAAACTGATGGCTGATGCAGAGGACACTACCACTGGTCTGATGCAGGACAACACAGAAACACTGTAAGGGCCTTGTTGTTGTTGTTGTTGTTATTATTATTATTATTATTATTATTATTATAATTATCATTATTATTATTATTATTATTATTATTATTATAATACACAGCACTGGACATATGGTAGCAGAGTATACCACTGATCCTACCTGGTCACTGGAATGACTGATGGCTGATGCAAAGAACACTACCGCTGGTCTGATGCAAGACAACACAGCAACACTTTAAGGGACTTGTTATACAGCAGCACTGGACATATGGCAGCAAAGTATTCCACTGTGACTGCCTGGTCACTGGAATGATGGATGGCTGATGCACAGAACACTACCACTGGTCTGATGCAGGACAACACAGCAACATTGTACGGGGCTAATGGTTATTATTATTATTATACAGCAGCAGTGGACATAAGGCAGCAGAGTATATCACTGTGACTGCCTGGTCACTGGAATTACTGATGGCTGATGCACAGGACACTACCACTGGTCTGATGCAGGACAACACAGCAACACTGTAAGAGACTTGTTATACAGCAGCACTGGACATTTGGCAGCAAAGTATTCCACTGTGACTTCCTGGTCACTGGAATGATGGATGGCTGATGCACAGAACACTACCACTGGTCTGATGCAGGACAACACAGCAACACTGTAAGGGACTTATTATACAGCAGCACCAGACATATGGCAGCAGAGTATACCACTGTGACTGCCTGGTCACTGGAATGACGGATGGCTGATGCATAGGACATTACCACTGGTCTGATGCAGGACAACACAGCAACATTGTAAGGGACTTCTTGTTGTTATTATTATTATTATTATTATTATTATACAGCATCACGGGACATATGGCAGTAAAGTATACCACTGTGACTGCCTGATCACTGGAATGACCGATGGCTGATGCACAGGACACTACCACTGGTCTGATGCAGTACAACACAACAACACTGTAAGGGTCTTGTTATTTTTATACAGTAGCACTGGACATAAGGCAGCAGAGTATACCACTGTGACTGTCTGGTCACTGCAATGACTGATGGCTGATGCACAGGACACTACCACTAGTCTGATGCAGTACAACACAGCAAAACTGTAAGGGCCTTGTTGTTATTTTTATACAGCAGCACTGGACATAAGGCAGCAGAGTATACCACTGTGACTGCCTGGTCACTGGAAGGACTGATAGCTGATGCAAAGGATACTACCACTGGTCTGATGCAGGACAACACAGAAACACTGTAAGGGCCTTGTTATTATTATTATTATTATTATTATTATTATTAATATTATAATACACAGCACTGGACATATGGTAGCAGAGTATACCACTGATCCTACCTGGTCACTGGAATGACTGATGGATGATGAAAGAACACTACCGCTGGTCTGATGCAAGACAACACAGCAACACTGTAAGGGACTTGTTATAAAGCAGCACTGGACATATGGCAGCAAAGTATTCCACTGTGACTGCCTGGTCACTGGAATGATGGATGGCTGATGCACAGAACACTACCACTGGTCTGATGCAGGACAACACAGCAACACTGTACGGGGCTTGTGGTTATTATTATTATACAGCAGCACTGGACATAAGGCAGCAGAGTATATCACTGTGACTGCCTGGTCACTGCAATTACTGATGGCTGATGCACAGGACACTACCACTGGTCTGATGCAGGACCACACAGCAACACTGTAAGGGACTTATTATACAGCAGCACTGGACATATTGCAGCAAAGTATTCCACTGTGACTGCCTGGTCACTGGAATAATGGATGGTTGATGCACAGAACACTACCACTGGTCTGATGCAGGACAACACAGCAACACTGTACAGGGCTTGTGGTTGTTATTATTATTATTATTATTATTATTATTATTATTATTATTATACAGCAGCACTGGACATAAGGCAGCAGAGTATATCACTGTGACTGCCTGGTCACTGGAATTACTGATGGCTGATGCACAGGACACTACTACTGGTCTGATGCAGGACAAAACAGCAACACTGTAAGGGACTTATTATACAGCAGCACTGGACATAAGGCAGCAAAGTATTACACTGTGACTGCCTGGTCACTGGAATGATGGATGGCTGATGCACAGTACACTACCACTGGTCTTATGCAGGACAACACAGCAACATTGTACGGGACTTGTTATTATTATTATTGTTATTATTATTACTACACAGCATCACTGGACATATGGCAGCAGTGTATACCACTGTGACTGCCTGGTCACTGGAATGACCGATGGCTGATGCACAGGACACTACCACTGGTCTGATGCAGGACAACACAGCAACACTGTAAGGGACTTATTATACAGCAGCACCGGACATATGGCAGCAAAGTATTCCACTGTGACTGCTTCATAACTGGAATGATGGATGGCTGATGCACAGAACACTACCACTGGTCTGATGCAGGACAACACAGCAACACTGTTCGGGGCTTGTGGTTATTATTATTATTATACAGCAGCACTGGACATAAGGCAGCAGAGTATATCACTGTGACTGCCTGGTCACTGAAATTACTGATGGCTGATGCACAGGACACTTCCACTGGTCTGATGCAGGACAACATAGCAACATTGTACGGGGCTTGTGGTTATTATTATTATTATTATACAGCAGCACTGGACATAAGGCAGCTGAGTATATCATTGTGACTGCCTGGTCACTGGAATTACTGATGGCTGATGCACAGGACACTACTACTGGTCTGATGCAGGACAACACAGCAACACTGTAAGGGACTTATTATACAGCAGCACTGGACATTTGGCAGCAAAGTATTCCACTGTGACTGCCTGGTCACTGGAATGATGGATGGCTGATGCACAGAACACTACCACTGGTCTGATGCAGGACAACACAGCAACACTGTACGGGGCTTGTGGTTATTATTATTATACAGCAGCACTGGACATAAGGCAGCAGAGTATATCACTGTGACTGCCTGGTCACTGCAATTACTGATGGCTGATGCACAGGACACTACCACTGGTCTGATGCAGGACCACACAGCAACACTGTAAGGGACTTATTATACAGCAGCACTGGACATATAGCAGCAAAGTATTCCACTGTGACTGCCTGGTCACTGGAATGATGGATGGTTGATGCACAGAACACTACCACTGGTCTGATGCTGGACAACACAGCAACACTGTACAGGGCTTGTGGTTATTATTATTATTATTATTATTATACAGCAGCACTGGACATAAGGCAGCAGAGTATATCACTGTGACTGCCTGGTCACTGGAATTACTGATGGCTGATGCACAGGACACTACTACTGGTCTGATGCAGGACAAAACAGCAACACTGTAAGGGACTTATTATACAGCAGCACTGGACATATGGCAGCAAAGTATTACACTGTGACTGCCTGGTCACTGGAATGATGGATGGCTGATGCACAGTACACTACCACTGGTCTTATGCAGGACAACATAGCAACATTGTACGGGACTTGTTGTTATTATTATTGTTATTATTATTACTACACAGCATCACTGGACATATGGCAGCAGTGTATACCACTGTGACTGCCTGGTCACTGGAATGACCGATGGCTGATGCACAGGACACTACCACTGGTCTGATGCAGGACAACACAGCAACACTGTAAGGGACTTATTATACAGCAGCACCGGACATATGGCAGCAAAGTATTCCACTGTGACTGCTTCGTAACTGGAATGATGGATGGCTGATGCACAGAACACTACCACTGGTCTGATGCAGGACAACACAGCAACACTGTTCGGGGCTTGTGGTTATTATTATTATACAGCAGCACTGGACATAAGGCAGCAGAGTATATCACTGTGACTGCCTGGTCACTGAAATTACTGATGGCTGATGCACAGGACACTTCCACTGGTCTGATGCAGGACAACACAGCAACACTGTTAAGGTCTTGTTGTTTTTGTTGTTGTTGTTGTTATTATTATACATAGCACTGGACATATGGCAGCAGATTATACCACTGTGACTGCCTGGTCACTGGAATGACCGATGGTTGATGCACAGGACACTACCACTGGTCTGATGCAGGATAACACAGCAACACTGTAAGGGTATCATTGTTATTATTATACAGCAGCACTGGACATAAGACAGCAGAATATACCACTGTGACTGCCTGGCCACTGGAATGACTGATGGCTGAGGCACAGGACCCATCCACTGGTCTAATGCAGGACAACACAGCAACACTGTAGGGGACTTGTGATGTTATTATTATACACATCACTGGATATGTGGTAGCAGAGTATATCACTGTGCCTGCCTGTTCGCTGGAATGACTGATGGCTGATGCACAAGACACTACGACTGGTCTGATGCAGGAAAACACAGCAACATTGTAAGGGATTTGTTGTTCTTATTATTATTATACAGCCTCACTGGATATATGGCAGCAGAGTATACCAATGTGACTGCCTGGTCACTGGAATGACTGATGGCTGATGCAGAGGACACTACCACTGGTCTGATGCAGGACAACACATCAACACTGTAAGGGACTTATTATACAGCAGCACCGGACATATGGCAGCAAAGTATTCCACTGTGACTGCCTCGTCACTGGAATGATGGATGGCTGATGCACAGAACACTACCACTGGTCTGATGCAGGACAACACAGCAACACTGTTCGGGGCTTGTGGTTATTATTATTATACAGCAGCACTGGACATAAGGCAGCAGAGTATATCACTGTGACTGCTTGGTCACTGAAATTACTGATGGCTGATGCACAGGACACTTCCACTGGTCTGATGCAGGACAACACAGCAACACTGTTAGGGTCTTGTTGTTTTTGTTGTTGTTGTTATTATTATACATAGCACTGGACATATGGCAGCAGATTATACCACTGTGACTGCCTGGTCACTGGAATGACCGATGGTTGATGCACAGGACACTACCACTGGTCTGATGCAGGATAACACAGCAACACTGTAAGGGTCCCATTGTTATTATTATACAGCAGCACTGGACATAAGACAGCAGAATATACCACTGTGACTGCCTGGCCACTTGAATGACTGATGGCTGATGCACAGGACCCTTCCACTGGTCTAATGCAGGACAACACAGCAACACTGTAGGGGACTTGTGATGTTATTATTATACACATCACTGGATATGTGGTAGCAGAGTATACCACTGTGCCTGCCTGTTCGCTGGAATGACTGATGGCTGATGCACAAGACTCTACGACTGGTCTGATGCAGGACAACACAGCAACATTGTAAGGGATTTGTTGTTCTTATTATTATTATACAGCCTCACTGGATATATGGCAGCAGAGTATACCAATGTGACTGCCTGGTCACTGGAATGACTGATGGCTGATGCAGAGGACACTACCACTGGTCTGATGCAGGACAACACATCAACACTGTAAGGGACTTATTATTATACAGCAGCACTGGACATATGGCAGAAGAGTATACCACTGTCCCTGCCTGGTCACTGGAATTAATGATTTCTGATGCACAGGACGCTAGCACTGGTCTGATGCAGGACAACATAGCAACATTGTAAGGGACTTGTTGTTGTTGTTGTTGTTGTTGTTGTTATTATTATTATCGTTATTATTATTATTTAAATTATTATTATTATTATTATTATTATTATTATTATTATACAGCAGCACTGGACATAAGCCAGCAGAGTATACCACTGTGACTGCCTGGTCACTGGAATGACCGATGGCTGATGCACAGGACACTACCACTGGTCTGATGCAGGACAACACAGCAACACTGTAACGGCCTTGTTGTTATTATAATAATACAGCAGCACTGGACATATGGCAGCAAAGTACACCACTGTGACAGCCTGGTCACTGGAATGACCGATGGCTGATTCACAGGACACTACCACTGGTCTGATGCAGGACAACACAGTAACACTGAAAGGGACCTATTATTATACAGCAGCACTGGACATATGGCAGCAAAGTATACCACTGTGACTGGCTGGTCACCGGAATGACCGATGGCTGATGCACAGGACACTACCACTGGTCTGATGCAGGACTACACAGTAACACTGTAAGGGACCTGTTGTTATTATTATACAGTAGCACTGGACATAAGGCAGCAGAGTATACCACTGTGACTGCTGGTCACTGGAATGATGGATGGCTGATGCACAGGACACTACCACTGATCTGATGCATGGCAACACAGCAACACTGTAAGGGCCTTGTTGTTATTATTATACAGCAGCACTGGACATAAGGCAGCAGAGTATAGCACTGTGACTGCCTGGTCACTGGAATGACTGATGACTGATGTACAGGACACTACCACTGGACTGATGCAGCACAATAGACCACACCACCACTGAACTGATGCAGCACAACACAGCACCACTGGACCGGACTTATACAGCAGCACTGGACATATGGCAGCAGAGGACACCACCACTGTGACTGGACTGATGCAGCACAATACACCACCACTGAACTGATACAGCACAACACAGCACCCTATACAGCAGCACTGGACATATGGCAGCAGGGGACACAACCACTGTGACTGGACAAATACAGCACAAGACACGGACACTGAGAGAACGGAGACACGTCCTCTCTCTACACTCTTCAATGTCGGAGTGAAAATGGCGGGGACGTGCAGCTCCTTATATGGAATCCAAACCCACGCGAGAATCCGACAGCGGAATGATGACGTTTTGCCTCGTTCTGATTTCCGAGTCAGGCGGGAAAACCTGAGTCTGACTCGGATCTGGGCTCGAATGGTGAAGTCCGGTACGGTTCTGTTCTCTGAGAACCTAACCCACTCATCTCTTATTAAAACTTTTTTAATTTTTTATTATTATCAAAAACTTTTTGTACCAAGCAAAGTCCTTATTTCTTAACTGCACTAGTTTCAAACCTCTAGCATCAGACACTTGACTTGTCTCTCCAATGAGTGCTATGCCATTGTTATAACACAAGAGTAATTAATAGCTACCATCAGTGAAAAAGCAATCAAGGTGCCCAACCGTGGGAGAGCCCACGGCTAAATTAGAATCATCAGTTCATAATTTTAATTATATCCCCACTATAACTTTCTTCCCTGTCTGCTCTTCATTTGTGTGTACCAAGAGGCTTACTTACACTTACAATATTGCCCTCGCAAGGAAAATATGTTAATACTTTACTTGCATGTAAAGCATTTCTTAAGGTATATCACATATGTTTTTAATGGGTGACAATACTAATGTGCCATTGTACCAACAAAGAGATAAAGTAATTTTATAAAAAAATATATATTTACTAGTGGAATAGTTCAACACTGGAGATGATAAATATTGGCTGTTTATTAGAGATGAGTGGGTTCGGTTTCTTTGAATCCGAACCCGCACGAACTTCACTTTTTTTTTCACGGGTCCGAGCGACTCGGATCTTCCCGCCTTGCTCGGTTAACCCGAGCGCGCCCGAACGTCATCATGACGCTGTCGGATTCTCGCGAGACTCGGATTCTTTATAAGGAGCCGCGCGTCGCCGCCATTTTCACACGTGCATTGAGATTGATAGGGAGAGGACGTGGCTGGCGTCCTCTCCATTAGAATAGATTAGAAGAGAGAGAGAGAGAGATTGTGCAGACAGAGTTTACCACAGTGACCAGTGCAGTTGTTGTTAAGTTAACTTTTATTTAATATATCCGTTCTCTGCTATATCCGTTCTCTGCCTGAAAAAAACGATACACAGCAGTCACACAGTGTGACTCAGTCTGTGTGCACTCAGCTCAGCCCAGTGTGCTGCACATCAATGTATAAAAGCTTATAATAATTGTGGGGGAGACTGGGGAGCACTGCAGGTTGTTATAGCAGGAGCCAGGAGTACATAATATTATATTAATTTAAAATTAAACAGTGCACACTTTTGCTGCAGGAGTGCCACTGCCAGTGTGACTAGTGGTGACCAGTGCCTGACCACCAGTATAGTAGTATATTGTTGTATACTATCTCTTTATCAACCAGTCTATATTAGCAGCAGACACAGTACAGTGCGGTAGTTCACGGCTGTGGCTACCTCTGTGTCGGCAGTCGGCACTCGGCAGGCAGTCCGTCCATCCATAATTGTATAATCATATACCACCTAACCGTGGTATTTTTTTTTCTTTCTTTATACCGTCGTCATAGTCATACTAGTTGTTACGAGTATACTACTATCTCTTTATCAACCAGTGTACAGTGCGGTAGTTCACGGCTGTGGCTACCTCTGTGTCGGCAGTCGGCAGGCAGTCCGTCCATCCATAATTGTATTATAATATATACCACCTAACCGTGTTTTTTTTTTCATTCTTTATACCGTCATAGTGTCATACTAGTTGTTACGAGTATACTACTATCTCTTTATCAACCAGTGTACAGTGCGGTAGTTCACGGCTGTGGCTACCTCTGTGTCGGCAGTCGGCAGGCAGTCCGTCCATCCATAATTGTATTATAATATATACCACCTAACCGTGGTTTTTTTTTCATTCTTTATACCGTCATAGTCAGTCATACTAGTTGTTACGAGTATACTACTATCTCTTTATCAACCAGTGTACAGTGCGGTAGTTCACGGCTGTGGCTACCTCTGTGTCGGCACTCGGCAGGCAGTCCGTCCATCCATAATTGTATTATAATATATACCACCTAACCGTGGTTTTTTTTTCATTCTTTATACCGTCATAGTGTCATACTAGTTGTTACGAGTATACTACTATCTCTTTATCAACCAGTGTACAGTGCGGTAGTTCACGGCTGTGGCTACCTCTGTGTCGGCAGTCGGCAGGCAGTCCGTCCATCCATAATTGTATTATAATATATACCACCTAACCGTGGTTTTTTTTTCATTCTTTATACCGTCATAGTGTCATACTAGTTGTTACGAGTATACTACTATCTCTTTATCAACCAGTGTACAGTGCGGTAGTTCACGGCTGTGGCTACCTCTGTGTCGGAACTCGGCAGGCAGTCCGTCCATCCATAATTGTATTATTATAATATATACCACCTAACCGTGGTTTTTTTTTCATTCTTTATACCGTCATAGTGTCATACTAGTTGTTACGAGTATACTACTATCTCTTTATCAACCAGTGTACAGTGCGGTAGTTCACGGCTGTGGCTACCTCTGTGTCGGCAGTCGGCAGGCAGTCCGTCCATCCATAATTGTATTATAATATATACCACCTAACCGTGGTTTTTTTTTCATTCTTTATACCGTCATAGTCAGTCATACTAGTTGTTACGAGTATACTACTATCTCTTTATCAACCAGTGTACAGTGCGGTAGTTCACGGCTGTGGCTACCTCTGTGTCGGCACTCGGCAGGCAGTCCGTCCATCCATAATTGTATTATAATATATACCACCTAACCGTGGTTTTTTTTTCATTCTTTATACCGTCATAGTGTCATACTAGTTGTTACGAGTATACTACTATCTCTTTATCAACCAGTGTACAGTGCGGTAGTTCACGGCTGTGGCTACCTCTGTGTCGGCAGTCGGCAGGCAGTCCGTCCATCCATAATTGTATTATAATATATACCACCTAACCGTGGTTTTTTTTTCATTCTTTATACCGTCATAGTGTCATACTAGTTGTTACGAGTATACTACTATCTCTTTATCAACCAGTGTACAGTGCGGTAGTTCACGGCTGTGGTTACCTCTGTGTCGGAACTCGGCAGGCAGTCCGTCCATCCATAATTGTATTATTATAATATATACCACCTAACCGTGGTTTTTTTTTCATTCTTTATACCGTCATAGTGTCATACTAGTTGTTACGAGTATACTACTATCTCTTTATCAACCAGTGTACAGTGCGGTAGTTCACGGCTGTGGCTACCTCTGTGTCGGCAGTCGGCAGGCAGTCCGTCCATCCATAATTGTATTATAATATATACCACCTAACCGTGGTTTTTTTTTCATTCTTTATACCGTCATAGTCAGTCATACTAGTTGTTACGAGTATACTACTATCTCTTTATCAACCAGTGTACAGTGCGGTAGTTCACGGCTGTGGCTACCTCTGTGTCGGCACTCGGCAGGCAGTCCGTCCATCCATAATTGTATTATAATATATACCACCTAACCGTGGTTTTTTTTTCATTCTTTATACCGTCATAGTGTCATACTAGTTGTTACGAGTATACTACTATCTCTTTATCAACCAGTGTACAGTGCGGTAGTTCACGGCTGTGGCTACCTCTGTGTCGGCAGTTGGCAGGCAGTCCGTCCATCCATAATTGTATTATAATATATACCACCTAACCGTGGTTTTTTTTTCATTCTTTATACCGTCATAGTGTCATACTAGTTGTTACGAGTATACTACTATCTCTTTATCAACCAGTGTACAGTGCGGTAGTTCACGGCTGTGGCTACCTCTGTGTCGGAACTCGGCAGGCAGTCCGTCCATCCATAATTGTATTATTATAATATATACCACCTAACCGTGGTTTTTTTTTCATTCTTTATACCGTCATAGTGTCATACTAGTTGTTACGAGTATACTACTATCTCTTTATCAACCAGTGTACAGTGCGGTAGTTCACGGCTGTGGCTACCTCTGTGTCGGCACTCGGCAGGCAGTCCGTCCAACCATAATTGTATTATAATATATACCACCTAACCGTGGTTTTTTTTTCATTCTTTATACCGTCGTCATACTAGTTGTTACGAGTATACTACTATCTCTTTATCAACCAGTGTACAGTGCGGTAGTTCACGGCTGTGGCTACCTCTGTGTCGGCACTCGGCAGGCAGTCCGTCCATCCATAATTGTATTATATACCACCTAACCGTGGTTTTTTTATACCACCTAACCGTGGCAGTCCGTCCATAATTGTATACTAGTATCCAATCCATCCATCTCCATTGTTTACCTGAGGTGCCTTTTAGTTCTGCCTATAAAATATGGAGAACAAAAAAGTTGAGGTTCCAAAATTAGGGAAAGATCAAGATTCACTTCCACCTCGTGCTGAAGCTGCTGCCACTAGTCATGGCCGAGACGATGAAATGCCAGCAACGTCGTCTGCCAAGGCCGATGCCCAATGTCATAGTACAGAGCATGTCAAATCCAAAACACCAAATATCAGAAAAAAAAGGACTCCAAAACCTAAAATAAAATTGTCGGAGGAGAAGCGTAAACTTGCCAATATGCCATTTACCACACGGAGTGGCAAGGAACGGCTGAGGCCCTGGCCTATGTTCATGGCTAGTGGTTCAGCTTCACATGAGGATGGAAGCACTCAGCCTCTCGCTAGAAAACTGAAAAGACTCAAGCTGGCAAAAGCACCGCAAAGAACTGTGCGTTCTTTGAAATCCCAAATCCACAAGGAGAGTCCAATTGTGTCGTTTGCGATGCCTGACCTTCCCAACACTGGACGTGAAGAGCATGCGCCTTCCACTATTTGCATGCCCCCTGCAAGTGCTGGAAGGAGCACCCGCAGTCCAGTTCCTGATAGTCAGATTGAAGATGTCAGTGTTGAAGTACACCAGGATGAGGAGGATATGGGTGTTGCTGGCGCTGGGGAGGAAATTGACCAGGAGGATTCTGATGGTGAGGTGGTTTGTTTAAGTCAGGCACCCGGGGAGACACCTGTTGTCCGTGGGAGGAATATGGCCGTTGACATGCCAGGTGAAAATACCAAAAAAATCAGCTCTTCGGTGTGGAGGTATTTCACCAGAAATGCGGACAACAGGTGTCAAGCCGTGTGTTCCCTTTGTCAAGCTGTAATAAGTAGGGGTAAGGACGTTAACCACCTCGGAACATCCTCCCTTATACGTCACCTGCAGCGCATTCATAATAAGTCAGTGACAAGTTCAAAAACTTTGGGTGACAGCGGAAGCAGTCCACTGACCAGTAAATCCCTTCCTCTTGTAACCAAGCTCACACAAACCACCCCACCAACTCCCTCAGTGTCAATTTCCTCCTTCCCCAGGAATGCCAATAGTCCTGCAGGCCATGTCACTGGCAAGTCTGATGAGTCCTCTCCTGCCTGGGATTCCTCCGATGCATCCTTGCGTGTAACGCCTACTGCTGCTGGCGCTGCTGTTGTTGCCGCTGGGAGTCGATGGTCATCCCAGAGGGGAAGTCGTAAGCCCACTTGTACTACTTCCAGTAAGCAATTGACTGTTCAACAGTCCTTTGCGAGGAAGATGAAATATCACAGCAGTCATCCTACTGCAAAGCGGATAACTGAGTCCTTGACAACTATGTTGGTGTTAGACGTGCGTCCGGTATCCGCCGTTAGTTCACAGGGAACTAGACAATTTATTGAGGCAGTGTGCCCCCGTTACCAAATACCATCTAGGTTCCACTTCTCTAGGCAGGCGATACCGAGAATGTACACGGACGTCAGAAAAAGACTCACCAGTGTCCTAAAAAATGCAGTTGTACCCAATGTCCACTTAACCACGGACATGTGGACAAGTGGAGCAGGGCAGGGTCAGGACTATATGACTGTGACAGCCCACTGGGTAGATGTATGGACTCCCGCCGCAAGAACAGCAGCGGCGGCACCAGTAGCAGCATCTCGCAAACGCCAACTCTTTCCTAGGCAGGCTACGCTTTGTATCACCGCTTTCCAGAATACGCACACAGCTGAAAACCTCTTACGGCAACTGAGGAAGATCATCGCGGAATGGCTTACCCCAATTGGACTCTCCTGTGGATTTGTGGCATCGGACAACGCCAGCAATATTGTGTGTGCATTAAATATGGGCAAATTCCAGCACGTCCCATGTTTTGCACATACCTTGAATTTGGTGGTGCAGAATTTTTTAAAAAACGACAGGGGCGTGCAAGAGATGCTGTCGGTGGCCAGAAAAATTGCGGGACACTTTCGGCGTACAGGCACCACGTACAGAAGACTGGAGCACCACCAAAAACTACTGAACCTGCCCTGCCATCATCTGAAGCAAGAAGTGGTAACGAGGTGGAATTCAACCCTCTATATGCTTCAGAGGTTGGAGGAGCAGCAAAAGGCCATCCAAGCCTATACAATTGAGCACGATATAGGAGATGGAATGCACCTGTCTCAAGTGCAGTGGAGAATGATTTCAACGTTGTGCAAGGTTCTGATGCCCTTTGAACTTGCCACACGTGAAGTCAGTTCAAACACTGCCAGCCTGAGTCAGGTCATTCCCCTCATCAGGCTTTTGCAGAAGAAGCTGGAGGCATTGAAGAAGGAGCTAACACGGAGCGATTCCGCTAGGCATGTGGGACTTGTGGATGCAGCCCTTAATTCGCTTAACAAGGATTCACGGGTGGTCAATCTGTTGAAATCAGAGCACTACATTTTGGCCACCGTGCTCGATCCTAGATTTAAAGCCTACCTTGGATCTCTCTTTCCGGCAGACACAGGTCTGCTGGGGTTGAAAGACCTGCTGGTGACAAAATTGTCAAGTCAAGCGGAACGCGACCTGTCAACATCTCCTCCTTCACATTCTCCCGCAACTGGGGGTGCGAGGAAAAGGCTCAGAATTCCGAGCCCACCCGCTGGCGGTGATGCAGGGCAGTCTGGAGCGACTGCTGATGCTGACATCTGGTCCGGACTGAAGGACCTGACAACGATTACGGACATGTCGTCTACTGTCACTGCATATGATTCTCTCAACATTGATAGAATGGTGGAGGATTATATGAGTGACCGCATCCAAGTAGGCACGTCACACAGTCCGTACTTATACTGGCAGGAAAAAGAGGCAATTTGGAGGCCCTTGCACAAACTGGCTTTATTCTACCTAAGTTGCCCTCCCACAAGTGTGTACTCCGAAAGAGTGTTTAGTGCCGCCGCTCACCTTGTCAGCAATCGGCGTACGAGGTTACATCCAGAAAATGTGGAGAAGATGATGTTCATTAAAATGAATTATAATCAATTCCTCCGCGGAGACATTGACCAGCAGCAATTGCCTCCACAAAGTACACAGGGAGCTGAGATGGTGGATTCCAGTGGGGACAAATTGATAATCTGTGAGGAGGGGGATGTACACGGTGATATATCGGAGGGTGAAGATGAGGTGGACATCTTGCCTCTGTAGAGCCAGTTTGTGCAAGGAGAGATTAATTGCTTCTTTTTTGGGGGGGGTCCAAACCAACCCGTCATATCAGTCACAGTCGTGTGGCAGACCCTGTCACTGAAATGATGGGTTGGTTAAAGTGTGCATGTCCTGTTTTGTTTATACAACATAAGGGTGGGTGGGAGGGCCCAAGGATAATTCCATCTTGCACCTCTTTTTTCTTTTCTTTTTCTTTGCATCATGTGCTGATTGGGGAGGGTTTTTTGGAAGGGACATCCTGCGTGACACTGCAGTGCCACTCCTAGATGGGCCCGGTGTTTGTGTCGGCCACTAGGGTCGCTAATCCTACTCACACAGCTACCTCATTGCGCCTCTTTTTTTCTTTGCGTCATGTGCTGTTTGGGGAGGGTTTTTTGGAAGGGACATCCTGCGTGACACTGCAGTGCCACTCCTAGATGTGCCCGGTGTTTGTGTCGGCCACTAGGGTCGCTAATCTTACTCACACAGTCAGCTACCTCATTGCGCCTCTTTTTTTCTTTGCGTCATGTGCTGTTTGGGGAGGGTTTTTTGGAAGGGCCATCCTGCGTGACACTGCAGTGCCACTCCTAGATGGGCCCGGTGTTTGTGTCGGCCACTAGGGTCGCTAATCTTACTCACACAGCTACCTCATTGCGCCTCTTTTTTTCTTTGCGTCATGTGCTGTTTGGGGAGGGTTTTTTGGAAGGGACATCCTGCGTGACACTGCAGTGCCACTCCTAGATGGGCCCGGTGTTTGTGTCGGCCACTAGGGTCGCTTATCTTACTCACACAGCGACCTCGGTGCAAATTTTAGGACTAAAAATAATATTGTGAGGTGTGAGGTATTCAGAATAGACTGAAAATGAGTGTAAATTATGGTTTTTGAGGTTAATAATACTTTGGGATCAAAATGACCCCCAAATTCTATGATTTAAGCTGTTTTTTAGTGTTTTTGGAAAAAAACACCCGAATCCAAAACACACCCGAATCCGACAAAAATAATTCGGTGAGGTTTTGCCAAAACGCGTTCGAACCCAAAACACGGCCGCGGAACCGAACCCAAAACCAAAACACAAAACCCGAAAAATTTCAGGCGCTCATCTCTACTGTTTATACACTGAACCATAATGATGTCATACTGTATATTCTAGGTAAGTTAACAACAGTACTCCAAATTTGATAGTCATGCAGCTGGACTCATTGTATTTAAACAAATTGTATTTCTAGTTTAATAATTTAGGGTGAAGTCTGGAGGAGTAAACTTTCCACTACAGTACCTGATGAAGGGGCCAGTCGCCATGATCATATTGCAGAAAAATAAAATTTTATTTATTTATTTTATAGGTTTTTTTTTTATGTTTTATCTATATCTTACCAATATTTTTTACTATCTGATACTGTAATTCGGGGGCAAAAAAAGTCTCCATTTTTATCATTCATATAATTTTATTCATGCAATTGGTTTTATTTGCAGTTCCGTGTCAATAATAATGAGAATAGTTTTAGTCATTTAATCTGTCTCTCCATGCAGAGGCAGACCTACCAGCGGTGCAGCTGTAAAGTGGCCCATAGCCGGTGGCATTACAATGAGCCACTCTGTGTAATTACGTGCACCACTGCTAGTGATGTGCACTGGACATTTTTCGGGTTTTGTGTTTTGGTTTTGGATTCGGTTCCGCGGCCGTGTTTTGGATTCGGACGCGTTTTGGCAAAACCTCCCTGAAATATTTTTGTCGGATTCGGGTGTGTTTTGGATTCGGGTGTTTTTTACAAAAACCCCTCAAAAACAGTTTAAATCATAGAATTTGGGGGTCATTTTGATCCCATAGTAACCTCAATAACCATAATTTCCACTCATTTTCAGTCTATTCTGAACACCTCACACCTCACAATATTATTTTTAATCCTAAAATGTGCACCAAGGTCGCTGGATGACTAAGCTAAGCGACCCAAGTGTCCGACGCAAACACCTGGCCCATCTAGGAGTGGCACTGCAGTGTCAGGCAGGATGGCACTTCCAAAAAATAGTCCCCAAACAGCACAGGATGCAAAGAAAAAAAGAGGTGCACCAAGGTCACTGGATGGCTAAGATAAGTGACACAAGTGGGCGACACAAACACCTGGCCCATCTAGGAGTGGCACTGCAGTGTCAGGCAGGATGGCACTTCAAAAAAATAGTCCCCAAACAGCACATGATGCAAAGAAAAATGAAAGAAAAAAAAGGTGCAAGATGGAATTGTCCTTGGGCCCTCCCACCCACCCTTATGTTGTATAAACAGGACATGCACACTTTAACAAACCCATCATTTCAGCGACAGGGTCTGCCACACAACTGTGACTGAAATGACTGGTTGGTTTGGGCCCCCACCAAAAAAGAAGCAATCAATCTCTCCTTGCACAAACTGGCTCTACAGAGGCAAGATGTCCACCTCCTCCTCATCGTGAATTCCTCACCCCTTTCACTGTGTACATCCCCCTCCTCACAGATTATTAATTCATCCCCACTGGAATCCACCATCTCAGGTCCCTGTGTACTTTCTGGAGGCAATTGCTGGTGAATGTCTCCACGGAGGAATTGATTATAATTCATTTTGATGAACATCATCTTCTCCACATTTTCTGGAAGTAACCTCGTACGTCGATTGCTAACAAGGTGAGCGGCTGCACTAAACACTCTTTTGGAGTACACACTGGAGGGTGGGCAACTTAGGTAAAATAAAGCCAGTTTCTGCAAGGGCCTCCAAATTGCCTCTTTTTCCTGCCAGTATACGTACGGACTGTCTGACATGCCTACTTGGATGCGGTCACTCATATAATCCTCCACCATTCTTTCAATGGTGAGAGAATCATATGCAGTGACAGTGGACGACATGTCAGTAATCGTTGGCAGGTCCTTCAGTCCGGACCAGATGTCAGCACTCGCTCCAGACTGCCCTGCATCACCGCCAGCGGGTGGGCTCGGAATTCTTAGCCTTTTCCTCGCACCTCCAGTTGCGGGAGAATGTGAAGGAGGAGCTGTTGACGGGTCACGTTCCGCTTGACTTGACAATTTTCTCACCAGCAGGTATTTGAACCTCTGCAGATTTGTGTCTGCCGGAAAGAGAGATGCAACGTAGGTTTTAAATCTAGGATCGAGCACGGTGGCCAAAATGTAGTGCTCTGATTTCAACAGATTGACAACCCGTGAATCCTGGTTAAGCGAATTAAGGGCTCCATCCACAAGTCCCACATGCCTAGCGGAATCGCTCTGTTTTAGATCCTCCTTCAATGTCTCCAGCTTCTTCTGCAAAAGCCTGATGAGGGGAATGACCTGACTCAGGCTGGCAGTGTCTGAACTGACTTCACGTGTGGCAAGTTCAAAGGGTTGCAGAACCTTGCACAACGTTGAAATCATTCTCCACTGCACTTGAGTCAGGTGCATTCCCCCTCCTTTGCCTATATCATAGGCAGATGTATAGGCTTGAATGGCCTTTTGCTGCTCCTCCATCCTCTGAAGCATATAGAGGGTTGAATTCCACCTTGTTACCACCTCTTGCTTCAGATGATGGCAGGCAGGTTCAGGAGTGTTTGCTGGTGCTCCAGTCTTCGGCACACGGTGGCTGAATGCCGAAAGTGGCCCGCAATTCTTCGGGCCACCGACAGCATCTCTTGCACGCCCCTGTCGTTTTTTAAATAATTCTGCACCACCAAATTCAATGTATGTGCAAAACATGGGATGTGCTGGAATTTGTCCAGATGTAATGCACACACAATATTGCTGGCATTGTCCGATGTCACAAATACCCAGGAGAGTCCATTTGGGGTAAGCCATTCTGCGATGATGTTCCTCAGTTTCCGTAAGAAGTTGTCAGCTGTGTGCCTCTTCTGGAAAGCGGTGATACAAAGCGTAGCCTGCCTAGTAATGAGTTGGCGTTTGCGAGATGCTGCTACTGGTGCCGCCGCTGCTGTTTTTGCTGCGGGAGGCAATACATCTACCCAGTGGGCTGTCACAGTCATATAGTCCTGAGTCTGCCCTGCTCCACTTGTCCACATGTCCGTGGTTAAGTGGACATTGGGTACAACTGCATTTTTTAGGACACTGGTGACTCTTTTTCTGAGGTCTGTGTACATTTTTGGTATCGCCTGCCTAGAGAAATGGAACCTAGATGGTATTTGGTACCGGGGACACAGTATCTCAATCAAGTCTGTAGTTGCCTGTGAATTTACGGTGGATACCGGAAACACAATTCTCACCGCCCAGGCTGCCAAGGCCTGAGTAATCCGCTTTGCAGCAGGATGACTGCTGTGATATTTCATCTTCCTCTCAAAGGACTGTTGGACAGTCAATTGCTTACTGGAAGTAGTACAAGTGGTCTTCCGACTTCCCCTCTGGGATGACGATCGACTCCCAGCAGCAACAACAGCAGCTCCAGCAGCAGTAGGCGTTACACTCAAGGATGCATCGGAGGAATCCCAGGCAGGAGAGGACTCATCAGACTTGCCAGTGACATGGCCTGCAGGACTATTGGCTTTCCTGTGTAAGGAGGAAATTGACACTGAGGGAGTTGGGGGTGTGGTTTGCAGGAGTTTGGTTACAAGAGGAAGGGATTTAGTGGTCAGTGGATTCCTTCCTCTGTCATCCAAAGTTTTTGAACTTGTCACTGACTTATGATGAATGCGCTGCAGGTGACGTATAAAGGAGGATGTTCCGAGGTGGTTAACGTCCTTACCCCTACTTATTACAGCTTGACAAAGGCAACACACGGCTTGACACCTGTTGTCCGCATTTGTGTTAAAATAATTCCACACCAAAGAGGTGATTTTTTTTGTAATTTGACCAGGCATGTCAATGGCCATATTCATCCCACGGACAACAGGTGTCTCCCCGGGTGCAGAATCCTCCTTGTCAATTTCCTCCTCAGGGCCAGCAACACCCATATCCTCATCCTGGTGTACTTCAACAGTGACATCTTCAATTTGACTATCAGAAACTGGACTGCGGGTGCTCCTTCCAGCACTTGCAGGGAGCGTGCAAATGGTGGAAGGCGCCACCTCTTCCCGTCCAGTGTTGGGAAGGTCAGGCATCGCAGCCGACACAATTGGACTCTCCTTGGGGATTTGTGATTTAGAAGAACGCACAGTTCTTTGCTGTGCTTTTGCCAGCTTAAGTCTTTTCATTTTTCTAGCAAGAGGATGAGTGCTTCCATCCTCATGTGAAGCTGAACCACTAGCCATGAACATAGGCCAGGGCCTCAGCCGTTCCTTGCCACTCGGTGTCGTAAATGGCATATTGGCAAGTTTACGCTTCTCCTCAGACGCTTTTAATTTTGATTTTTGGGTAATTTTACTGAACTTTTGTGTTTTGGATTTTACATGCTCTCTAGTATGACATTGGGCATCGGCCTTGGCAGACGACGTTGATGGCATTTCATCATCTCGGCCATGACTAGTGGCAGCAGCTTCAGCACGAGGTGGAAGTGGATCTTGATCTTTCCCTATTTTACCCTCCACATTTTTGTTCTCCATTTTTTAATGTGTGGAATTATATGCCAGTATCAATAGCAATGGCCTACTACTATATATACTGCGCACAACTGAAATGCACCACAGGTATGGATGGATAGTATACTTGACGACACAGAGGTAGGTAGAGCAGTGGCCTACTGTACCGTACTGCTATGTATTATATACTGGTGGTCAGCAAACTGTGCAAAACTTAAATGCACCACAGGTATGGATAGATAGTATACTTGATGACACAGAGGTAGGTAGAGCAGTGGCCTACTGTACCGTAATGCTATATATTATATACTGGTGGTCAGCAAACTGTGCAAAACTTAAATGCACCAAACGGCGTGGCTTGGCCAAGCATGAAATAAGGAGCTAGGAGTTAGAGCTCCATCTATCCTGCTTTCTTTATCCTGATTCCCCCGCTGGTGACCGCTACTGACCTGGCCCTTGTGACTCTTAACCCTGCTCATTTTGAGGGGTCTGTGGGACTGTGTTTCTGCCCTGGGCGGCCGCTGGACGGATCGAGGCCTACACCGCTCGGCCTCACTCCTTCCGCCCGGCGCCATCTTGAGAACTAACAGCGAGGGCCGGAGCCCGCTGGGACGGAGCTTCCTTCACTCGTGCCCTCTGCTGTTTCTGCTGATCCGGAGGTCGGTGTGTGCCCCTGTCTCCCTCCACCTTGCATCTGGTGGGCTGAATGTCCCTGTGTGGCGGTGATTGTTGCTGACAGTGCGGGGGTGCATCTATCTGCACAGACCGTCCCTCTTCACGTCCCCTGCCTCCCAGCACTGCTGGTCGGAGCCTCCCAGTCTACACTACTCTGCCTGCGGAGCTGCATAGATACCTGCAGCTATCCTACTCTACCTACCTGGTTGACGCTTCCCTATCTACACTACTCTCCAGGAGGGTCCACTCGAAAGTCTGCTGTTGACTATACTGCCTGACTGCTGTCACTAAAGATTTCCTTTTCCCTGCTTGGGTTCATCCACCTATGTGAGACTCTGGAAGCGTGAGGATTTTACAGCCTGTGGTGAGCACGTATTGTTTGTTCTATCTCATCGCTGCGGGAGTCCTCTCTCTACACCCGTGTTCCACCCGTGTCCCATCATGGTGCATGGGGGCAGTGCTGCTGCTGCTACCGCTGCTGCTAAGCTTGAAAAATATACTAGAGGCTCTCAGTCCTCCTCCCAACCCACTCGGGGTGCTGCTCCCCCATCCCCCCCTTCCCCCTCGGGGTCACCTCCTCGAGAGGATGACACGTCTCAGTCGACGCAGCAAATTCTTTTGGCCATATCCACGTCCGAACACAGAGTCATGGATAAAATCGGCCAAGTACAGGTGGATATCACTTTAATCAGACATGACATGCAAAAGATTCGTGAACGGGTGGGGGAGGCGGAGCACCGTATCTCCGACCTAGTAGACGTCACCAATCCTCTTAAAGATACAGTCTCCAATCTCAAAACTCAGATGTCGGTGGTTAAGGCGAAGCTTTCCGACATTGAAGGAAGACTGCGTCGTAATAACGTCCGTTTTGTGGGCCTCCCGGAGAGAGCGGAGGGCTCCTCCCCAGAATCATTCCTGGAGACATGGCTTCTCCGATTATTTCAATGCGATGACTTTGGTCCTCAATTTTCTGTGGAGAGGGCCCACCGATTGCCTGCCAGGGCTCCTCCCCCGGGTGCACCTGCACGCACTTTCATAGCCCGTTTTCTACACTACAGGGACCAGGATGCGGTCCTGCGGCTGGCCCGTACACAGTGTCCTTTGAAATTTGACAACCATGATGTTTCTGTTTATCCGGACTTTGCCGTAGATGTCCAGAAGTCGCCTGCACAGTTCCTTCAGGTCAAAAGGAAGCTTCGTGACCATCAAATTCAATATGCCATGTTGTTTCCGGCACGTTTAAGGGTGGTGTATGATGGCTCCACACACTTCTTCAATACCCCTCAGGAGGCGGAGGCCTGGCTGGAGTGTAGACCCTGGCCCCCTATCTGAGGACTGTTTCTCCCTCAGGGGTCGCATTGTCTGCTGGGTTTTGTACTCCTCCTATCCATGTAGCGGGGATGATTTTTAATTTTAGGAGCTGAATGCTAGGATATAGCCTTTTTGTAGAGGCAATAATTGTCTCTACTCCCTGGGGTTGTTATAGGTTTTCAGCCTTAGTTTAGTTAGGGTTTTTTTGGGATCCAGACGTGTCTAGTTTGGGATGGATATGCAGGGAGGGGGGGTTTGGGTCGTTTTGGGTTTGTTCTTTTTTCTTGTACATGTATTGCTCCATGTGTCACTGTGTTATTTTTTTTCTTGAACTGCAATGTGTCCATGATTTTTCTTATATATGCCTTCTGGTCTCCAGATGCTCTGCCTGTTTGCTGGTGGGGGGCCGTAGCGGTCCCTTTGCTCCTTCCTCCTCTATGCTCTGGGTTCCCCTCTGTTGCATGCCTTACTTGCCTTGGATTTCCCTCTTCTCCTGCCTCTCCATATTTGCCCCTTGCTTCTTTTCTCCTTCTGTCCTTTCTCGCTTATACTCATGGCTGCAGGGGTTGATGGACTCCGCATACTCGGCTGGAATGTGAGGGGCCTGAACGACCGCATCAAGCGGGCTCTGGTTTTATCTCAGGTGAGGAAGTTTAAAGCAGATGTCATATGCCTCTCCGAAACGCACTTGGTTGGTACTAGAACCTTGGCTCTCAGGAAACCCTGGGTTGGTCTCTCCTATCATTCCACCTTCTCAGCTAACTCCAGGGGGGTTTCAGTTTTAGTGCGGAAGTCAGTTAATTTCCATTTAGTTCATAGCCAAATTGACCAATATGGCAGGTATGTATTCCTTAGGGCCTATGTTAACCGTACACTTTTGCACATACTTGCTGTTTATATCCCCCCCCCCCTACAATAATGAAGTACTCCGGCAGGCAATGTCGTTTATTGCTACTTCTCCCTCAGCACCGGTCCTTTGCATCGGAGACTTCAATAATGTTTTCAATAAAGTTTTAGATCGGTGGGCTGAGCTTCCCCCATCTCTACCCTCTGCTTCCCCGTCCCCCACACCGTTTGCAAGGCTGGATTCCGAGCTTGGACTCCTGGATGTTTGGAGGTTGAGACACCCCAAACAACTCTAATACTCTTGCCACTCAGCCAGCTTTCACACGTTCTCGAGAATAGATTTGGCCCTCGTTCCCCTGATCTCACTGCTAGAATACTGGATGTCCAGTACCTACAGAGGGGAATCTCGGACCACTCACCCTTGCTGGTGGCCCTAGATTCTGTGCCTGTCTGTGGGGCTAAACTATGGAAATTGAATCCCTTTTGGTTGACCTTGCTGACTGTCCATGAGGCCTTGGCCCGTGAATGGAGTGATTTTGAGGTTCATAATGCGTCCTGTTCTCATCAACTGGTTAAGCATGACGCATTTAAGGCTTCGCTATGGGGCTCCTTCATACGACAAATAGCTAATGTCAAGAAATCTAGTAGGGAGGAGGAGGTGAGCCTGGAGCTTGCCTGTTCCCAATCCGAGTCTGTTTACCTTACTACTAAGACCCTTGGTGATCGAGTAAGGTGGGATTTTGCCAGGAAAGCCTGGTCTGACCACTTGCTTGATAAAGGCGCAAATTACTTTTCTCCCAGCACACCCTCTATTCACAATCGGACACAGGGGGTAGTTACTTGGCTTTTCTGGCTCGGGGGGAGAGAACTGGGGGTTCCATTCAGCAGATCTGTGATACCCAGGGTGAAATGGTATATGCCACTCCTGAAATAGCTCAGGTTTTCCAGTCCTTCTATTCCTCGTGGTATGCCTCTAAAGTCACTTATACCTCCACTCAATGACAGCAATATCTTTCATGCATTGCCCTGCCGCAGTTGTCCCAACAATCTGTAGATATCTTAGATGCTAACATCACTCCAGAGGAAGTTGAGGCTGCTATTGCCTCCTTCCCTAATAAAAAGGCCCCGGGTAGCGACGGTATACCGGTTGAAGTCTATAGACAATATAGTGCATACTTTGTCCCCTATCTTTTGACTCTCTTTAATACCCTGTTGGAGGGTGCTCGTTTGCCTCCCTCTATGTCCGAAGCTATTATTGTGGTGATCCTCAAACCAGGTAAAAACCCTACGGCCCCAGAATCCTACCGCCCAATCTCATTGCTACCTACTGATGTCAAGATTTTGCCCTGGCTTTGGAACCATTGGCATTTTTCATCAGAGCGTCCCCTGATGTTAGGGGCATCACTATTGACGGACATGAGGATGTTATTGCATTATATGCCGATGATATGCTCTTGTTCCTCAGAGACCCTGATGCTTCCCTGACCTCCCTTCTGGGTATTGTTGATACATTTGGCCTTTATTCCGGCCTGACTATCAACTGGAATAAGTCTAATGTCTTTCCCATATCTGGTATTCTTCCTGACCCGTTGCCAGTTGTGTCCTCCTTGGCTTGGACCCTTCGCTTTCAGTATCTTGGTGTCTGGATCACTCCTAATGTTAAGTCTTTTGTACATCAAAACATTGACCAGGTCACGGTGGATCTGAAGTGACGGATTCATGTATGGAAGAAGCTTCCCCTTATTGTCACGGGTCGCATTAACCTGATCAAGATGGTGATGCAACCAAAATATCTTTATCTATTGCAGCACTCTCCTACCTATATCCCCAAGAAAATTTTTACTATCATTGATAGTGTGCTTTCCTCTTTTGTTTGGGGCGACAAAACACCTAGGGTTGCCCTGAGAGCTCTGGTTAGGGCTAAATTGGATGGAGATTTGGGCTTTCCCAATCTCCGGGCCTGTTATCTAGCGGCTCAACTTGCACATTTGTCTAACTTGATTCTCAGTAGGGATAGTCCTACGTTTGAGAGATTCTTTGCCGAGTATGTGGGGTCTCATTTCTCCCCTCTCCAGTTCCTTCTCTCTGCCTCTTCTACTGCTGGTCTTCCTCCTTTACTCAGTCACATACTACTTGTATGGCGCCAAACTCACTCCTACTATGCACGGCAAGGTACAGACTCTGACGCGCCACTTTGGTTCAACCCAGAGTATAGGGAGTTATTGCAGCTCTCACAGGACAACATATGGATTGGGGCGGGCCTTACCACAGTTTCGCAACTGTATGATAACGGTGTTTTCAAATCTTTCACACAACTGAAGGAGGAGCTTGAAATATCCAATAGATCCTTTTATCGCTATCTACAGCTCCGCCATGCGGTGCAGGCACAGTTTGGGGCCTCGCCCCCGTCCATTTCTGATTCCCCGATTAAAGACATGGTTATGAACTTGGGTACAAGACACCAAGTTTCCATTTTATATGGTAGTCTTAATGCCCACATCTCCCCGAATATATTTGACCAACTTAAACTTAAATGGGAGCAAGACATTGGCTCACTTACAGATGACCAGTGGCTACAGGTGTTGTGCTCTCTTAAATATTCTACTCAGTGTGTCAAACACCAGCAGGTTTATTTCTTTGTATTGCATAGGACGTATAGAACTCCAGTTTCTTTATGTAAAGCAGGGCTACGGCCTGATAGTACCTGCCCAAGATGTGGTGCCCCTGAAGCTACCTTTTGGCACTTATTATGGCTGTGCCCCACTGTATATGCCTTTTGGGAAGCAGTCTGGTCGGACATTCTGCTCACTGAACCTACGCTGCCCCCCCTCTCTTCTACAATGTGTATGTTTGCGCTAGACTTAGAGGAATCCTACTGCCCGGCATTATACAAATATGTTCTCTGCCTGACTACCTTACCTAAGGTGATTATAGCGCGTAACTGGTTTGCTACTTCTTCCCCTAATGTGTATAACTGGCGAGCTCTAGTGAATGAAGTGTCAGGACATGAGAGGTTTACGCATAGGTCTAGAGGGACCCTACCCCATTACTTTAGTAAGTGGGATAGGTGGAATACCTCCCGTCTGGCTGCAGCTGGAGCACTACACTCTAACTGATCGAGGCTCACTATGTTAATTTGCAATATTGCCGTGACACTTATTATCTTTTTCTATGTGACACTGTGACACAGATTGTATTATTTACTGTATTCTTCCTGTACCTTTTTCTTTGTTTTGTTTGATGTTCTGGTTTTGTTCTGTACTTAATTTTGTTTTTTTTTTGTTTTGTTTTTTCCCTGAAAAACTTCAATAAAAAATTACACAAGTAAAAGAAAACAAAAAAAACTTAAATGCACCACAGGTATGGATGGATAGTATACTTGACGACACAGAGGTAGGTAGAGCAGTGGCCTACTGTACCATACTGCTATATATTATATACTGGTGGTCAGCAAACTGCAAAACTGAAATGCACCACAGGTATGGATGGATAGTATACTTGACGACACAGAGGTAGGTAGAGCAGTAGCCTACTGTACCGTACTGCTATATATTATATACTAGTGGTCAGCAAACTGTGCAAAACTTAAATGCACCACAGGTATGGATGGATAGTATACTTGACGACACAGAGGTAGGTAGAGTAGTGGCCTACTGTACCGTACTGCTATATATTATATACTGGTGGTCAGCAAACTGTGCAAAACTGAAATGCACCACAGGTGTGGATGGATAGTATACTTGACGACACAGAGGTAGGTAGAGCAGTGGCCTACTGTAACGTACTGCTATATATTATATACTGGTGGTCAGCAAACTGTGCAGAACTGAAATGCACCACAGGTATGGATGGATAGTATACTTGACGACATAGAGGTAGCTAGAACAGTGGCCTTCTGTACCGTACTCCTATATATTATATACTGGTGGTCAGCAAAATTATGCACTGTACTCCTACTATATACTACAATGCAGCACAGATATGGAGCGTTTTTCAGGCAGAGAACATATAATACTGGTGGTCACTTGTCAGCAAAACTCTGCACTGTACTCCTCCTATATAATACTGCTGGTCCCCAGTCCCCACAATAAAGCAGTGTGAGCACAGATATATGCAGCACACTGAGCACAGATATGGAGCGTTTTTCAGGCAATGTATACTGGTGGTCACTGGTCAGCAAAACTCTGCACTGTACTCCTCCTATAATACTGCTGGTCCCCAGAATAAAGATATGCAGCCCCCTGAAACAAAGTGAGAGGACGCCAGCCACGTCCTCTCACTATCATTTCCAATGCACGAGTGAAAAATGGTGGCGACGCGCGGCTCCTTATATAGAATCCGAATCTTGCGAGAATCCGACAGCGGGATGATGACGTTCGGGCACGCTTGGGTTAACCGAGCCATACGGGAGAATCCGAGTATGCCTCGGACCCGTGTAAAATGGGTGAAGTTCGGGGGGGTTCGGATTCCGAGGAACCGAACCCGCTCATCTCTACACTGCACCGTGGGCCACCACTCTCCAGTCCCTCAGTAACTATAGTTGAGCTATCTGCATGGTGCAGACTGCAGACCCAGCCAGAGGGGTAGGAGGGTCTTCCTCTGTGCCTGAGCCTGTCCTCCCATGGGTGGAGCAAGCCAGGGTCAGGCTGACCCATAGGGGTACAGAGGAAACCACTGGTGGGCCTTACTGCCTGAGAGCCTACCCTTTCCTCTAGAGTTCAGGTTTTAAACTATGCATTTGAATTACACATTAAACATGTTACATTATAATGCACAGGACTATGGTGTAATCACTACAGGGCATTGCTGTTATTAATCTATAACATTATTTAGCATGCACTAGTATTATTTGATATACGGTATTTATTTATTTAGAAAGGAGCCCAAAACATCTCTAATTGTTGGCCAAACCTTTGTGATGGACACACCTCTATGCAATGGGCCCCTATCACTACATTCCCCTGGTTGGCCTTTCATGCCCCAGTCCGACACTGGAGCAAGCACATGATTGGAGGAGCAGTAGTGTGTAGGCAAAGCTGGAGCTGCAGAAACTAATTTAATTAGTTTGGTTGCCGGGCACCTGGAAAGGGTGGACCGTGGAAATGGTTCAGTGGTGCATGAGATGTAGACAGACAGTGGGGAGTGGTGATGCTCCGGGCTACTGTACCTGTGCCATTCACTGACCAGTGGCAGGAGACCCTTTACAATGGATGACCCAGTCGACGCACTACAGACCAAAGGGTTACTGAATAGGCCATGGCTGCTGCTGGGCTATATGAATGGTTGGCTCTCTCAAAGAGGTTGTGCTGAAGATGTAATTCAGTCTGCTTCTCTCCTCAAATCACTGGTTAACTGCTCTCAGCAGCATCTGACAGTCTTCTGTCAGAGGCGGGCCTGCATTACATTGTGGAATAATGTGTATGGGGCACTACTACTGTGTGGGTGTTATGTGTATGGAGCACTACTACTGTGTGGAGTAACATGCATAAGAAGATCTACTGTGTGGCATAAGGTATATAAGGAGTACTACCCTGTGGCTTAATGATTTTACAGAGTATTACTGTGTGGTGTAACATGTGTAATAGGGGAAGCGGTTAAGATACCGCTGCTCAGGATTCCAGAGATCACAATGCCATCACTGGAATCCTGCCAAGCGGTACAATGCCAGCACCGGACTACTGGAAACACAGGCTATTCACTCTGTGGGTGTCCCCGACACCCATAGAAGTAGAATATGACCTGTGGCAAGTGCAGCAAGCCACTGTACCCACAGCAGGGCGAGCGCAGCAAGCCCGCAATGGTTTTTCTAGCGATCACCCTGCTGCCGGCATGCTGCTGGACGGGATGCTGCTGTCAGTATACTAACATGCCGGCCAACGGTAATTCATACTGAATCCTGTAAGAGTACTACCATGTAGCGTAAAGTGTATAAGGAGCATTAATTTGTGGCGTAATGTGTATAAGGAGTTCTACCGTGTGGTGTGACATGTATAAGGAGTTCTACTATGTGTAGTAGTATGAATAAGGTTGCACTACTGTGCAGAGAGTTCTTATGGAGTTGCACGCTGAACTAGCAAGACCCCTATTTTTGCTCTTCATGGATTCGGTTAAATCGGGTATGGTTCCCAAAGACTGGCGTATAGCGGAGGTAGTGCCGATATTCAAAAAGGGGAGCAAAGCTAAACCAGGTAATTATAGACCAGTTAGTCTTAAATCTACAGTTGGGAAAGTATTGGAAGGTTGTGGACAATGGATCATTTTCAAATTGCACTAAAGTACTAAGTGGTGTGCCACAAGGGTCTGTACTTGAGCTACTTTTGTTCAACATTTTTATCAACAACCTAACAGTAGGTCTTGAGAGCATGGTGTTAATCTTCGCAGACGATACCAAATTGTGTAAGGTTATAAATATAGAGGGGGCTGCTGAGTCTCTTCAGAACGACTTAGCTAAACTGGAAGCATGGGCAGCAAAATGGAGAATGAGATTCAACACAGACAAGTGTAAGATAATGCACTGTGGGGGCAAGACCAAAAATTACACCTACATACTAAATTGGGTGATACTAGGGGATTCTGTACTGGAAAAAGACTTAGGGGTTCACATAGATAACAAATTAAGCAACAGTACCCAAAGTAGGAGTGCAGCAAAGAAGGCTAATAAGATATTAGCATGCATAAAACGGGGAATTAATGCAAGGGACGAGAATATTATACTCCCATTATATAAATCACTAGTGAGGCCACATCTTGAATACTGTGTGCAATTTTGGGCACCATATTACAAAAACGATACCCTGGAGCTAGAAAATGTTCAGAGGTGGGCTAATCAAACTAATCAAAGGCATGGAGACGCTGGAATATGAGGAAAGGCTAGCAAACCTAGACACGTGGTCACTCGCTTATGTTAGAGGAGAGGAGTTTCCGCACATTGAGGCGAAAAGGTTTTTTCACAGTAAGGACAATACGTGTTTGGAATTCCCTGCCTGAGAGAGTAGTAACAGCGGACTCAGTCAACACCTTTAAGAATGGGTTAGATAAATTCCTATTGGATAAAGATATTCAGGGTTGTGGTGCGTAGGCACGCATTATAGTTAATATAACTAGTCCTAACATAAAAATAACTAGTCCTATAATAAGACTGCATAGGAGACCACAAATAGGTTGAACTCGATGGACAATTGTCTTTTTTCAACCTTAGTTACTATGTTATGTTACTATGTTACTATGAATAAGGTTGCACTACTGTGTGGTGTAATGTGAACAAGGTTTGTGGCATAATTGAAATTGTGGATACTACTGTGCTGTCCCTATTTGGATTAGGGGGGGAGTGGGCATTGAATATTGTTGCACTTGTGCCCACCACTTTCTACTGTAGTTCTGCCACCGTCTCCATCACATCATAGTTATATATCTTTGAGAGTGTACTTTGTTACAAACATTTATCTATTGTAATATTATTTGTTGCTGGAAATTTCCTGTTTAACTCCTTCACTGCTGAGAGTTTGCTGATCTTTGCGCTGAGGTACTGTAATTTTATTATGTTAATGCATGTCAGTTTCCAACATCAATATCACATATTTATTTTAGAGATGAGCGCCTGAAATTTTTCGGGTTTTGTGTTTTGGTTTTGGGTTCGGTTCCGCGGCCGTGTTTTGGGTTCGAACGCGTTTTGGCAAAACCTCACCGAATTTTTTTTGTCGGATTCGGGTGTGTTTTGGATTCGGGTGTTTTTTTCAAAAAACACTAAAAAACAGCTTAAATCATAGAATTTGGGGGTCATTTTGATCCCAAAGTATTATTTACCTCAAAAACCATAATTTACACTCATTTTCAGTCTATTCTGAATACCTCACACCTCACAATATTATTTTTAGTCCTAAAATTTGCACCGAGGTCGCTGTGTGAGTAAGATAAGCGACCCTAGTGGCCGACACAAACACCGGGCCCATCTAGGAGTGGCACTGCAGTGTCACGCAGGATGTCCCTTCCAAAAAACCCTCCCCAAACAGCACATGACGCAAAGAAAAAAAGAGGCGCAATGAGGTAGCTGTGTGAGTAAGATTAGCGACCCTAGTGGCCGACACAAACACCGGGCCCATCTAGGAGTGGCACTGCAGTGTCACGCAGGATGGCCCTTCCAAAAAACCCTCCCCAAACAGCACATGACGCAAAGAAAAAAAGAGGCGCAATGAGGTAGCTGTGTGAGTAAGATTAGCGACCCTAGTGGCCGACACAAACACCGGGCCCATCTAGGAGTGGCACTGCAGTGTCACGCAGGATGTCCCTTCCAAAAAACCCTCCCCAAACAGCACATGACGCAAAGAAAAAAAGAGGCGCAATGAGGTAGCTGACTGTGTGAGTAAGATTAGCGACCCTAGTGGCCGACACAAACACCGGGCCCATCTAGGAGTGGCACTGCAGTGTCACGCAGGATGTCCCTTCCAAAAAACCCTCCCCAATCAGCACATGATGCAAAGAAAAAGAAAAGAAAAAAGAGGTGCAAGATGGAATTGTCCTTGGGCCCTCCCACCCACCCTTATGTTGTATAAACAAAACAGGACATGCACACTTTAACCAACCCATCATTTCAGTGACAGGGTCTGCCACACGACTGTGACTGATATGACGGGTTGGTTTGGACCCCCCCCAAAAAAGAAGCAATTAATCTCTCCTTGCACAAACTGGCTCTACAGAGGCAAGATGTCCACCTCATCTTCACCCTCCGATATATCACCGTGTACATCCCCCTCCTCACAGATTATCAATTCGTCCCCACTGGAATCCACCATCTCAGCTCCCTGTGTACTTTGTGGAGGCAATTGCTGCTGGTCAATGTCTCCGCGGAGGAATTGATTATAATTCATTTTAATGAACATCATCTTCTCCACATTTTCTGGATGTAACCTCGTACGCCGATTGCTGACAAGGTGAGCGGCGGCACTAAACACTCTTTCGGAGTACACACTTGTGGGAGGGCAACTTAGGTAGAATAAAGCCAGTTTGTGCAAGGGCCTCCAAATTGCCTCTTTTTCCTGCCAGTATAAGTACGGACTGTGTGACGTGCCTACTTGGATGCGGTCACTCATATAATCCTCCACCATTCTATCAATGTTGAGAGAATCATATGCAGTGACAGTAGACGACATGTCCGTAATCGTTGTCAGGTCCTTCAGTCCAGACCAGATGTCAGCATCAGCAGTCGCTCCAGACTGCCCTGCATCACCGCCAGCGGGTGGGCTCGGAATTCTGAGCCTTTTCCTCGCACCCCCAGTTGCGGGAGAATGTGAAGGAGGAGATGTTGACAGGTCGCGTTCCGCTTGACTTGACAATTTTGTCACCAGCAGGTCTTTCAACCCCAGCAGACTTGTGTCTGCCGGAAAGAGAGATCCAAGGTAGGCTTTAAATCTAGGATCGAGCACGGTGGCCAAAATGTAGTGCTCTGATTTCAACAGATTGACCACCCGTGAATCCTTGTTAAGCGAATTAAGGGCTGCATCCACAAGTCCCACATGCCTAGCGGAATCGCTCCGTGTTAGCTCCTCCTTCAATGTCTCCAGCTTCTTCTGCAAAAGCCTGATGAGGGGAATGACCTGACTCAGGCTGGCAGTGTCTGAACTGACTTCACGTGTGGCAAGTTCAAAGGGCATCAGAACCTTGCACAACGTTGAAATCATTCTCCACTGCACTTGAGACAGGTGCATTCCACCTCCTATATCGTGCTCAATTGTATAGGCTTGAATGGCCTTTTGCTGCTCCTCCAACCTCTGAAGCATATAGAGGGTTGAATTCCACCTCGTTACCACTTCTTGCTTCAGATGATGGCAGGGCAGGTTCAGTAGTTTTTGGTGGTGCTCCAGTCTTCTGTACGTGGTGCCTGTACGCCGAAAGTGTCCCGCAATTTTTCTGGCCACCGACAGCATCTCTTGCACGCCCCTGTCGTTTTTTAAAAAATTCTGCACCACCAAATTCAAGGTATGTGCAAAACATGGGACGTGCTGGAATTTGCCCATATTTAATGCACACACAATATTGCTGGCGTTGTCCGATGCCACAAATCCACAGGAGAGTCCAATTGGGGTAAGCCATTCCGCGATGATCTTCCTCAGTTGCCGTAAGAGGTTTTCAGCTGTGTGCGTATTCTGGAAACCGGTGATACAAAGCGTAGCCTGCCTAGGAAAGAGTTGGCGTTTGCGAGATGCTGCTACTGGTGCCGCCGCTGCTGTTCTTGCGGCGGGAGTCCATACATCTACCCAGTGGGCTGTCACAGTCATATAGTCCTGACCCTGCCCTGCTCCACTTGTCCACATGTCCGTGGTTAAGTGGACATTGGGTACAGCTGCATTTTTTAGGACACTGGTGACTCTTTTTCTGAGGTCTGTGTACATTTTCGGTATCGCCTGCCTAGAGAAATGGAACCTAGATGGTATTTGGTACCGGGGACACAGTACCTCCAACAAGTCTCTAGTTGGCTCTGCAGTAATGATGGATACCGGAACCACGTTTCTCACCACCCAGGATGCCAAGGCCTCAGTTATCCGCTTTGCAGTAGGATGACTGCTGTGATATTTCATCTTCCTCGCAAAGGACTGTTGAACAGTCAATTGCTTACTTAAAGTAGTACAAGTGGGCTTACGACTTCCCCTCTGGGATGACCATCGACTCCCAGCGGCAACAACAGCAGCGCCAGCAGCAGTAGGCGTTACACGCAAGGATGCATCGGAGGAATCCCAGGCAGGAGAGGACTCGTCAGAATTGCCAGTGACATGGCCTGCAGGACTATTGGCATTCCTGGGAAAGGAGGAAATTGACACTGAGGGAGTTGGTGGGGTGGTTTGCGTGAGCTTGGTTACAAGAGGAAGGGATTTACTGGTCAGTGGACTGCTTCCGCTGTCATCCAAAGTTTTTGAACTTGTCACTGACTTATTATGAATGCGCTGCAGGTGACGTATAAGGGAGGATGTTCCGAGGTGGTTAACGTCCTTACCCCTACTTATTACAGCTTGACAAAGGGAACACACGGCTTGACACCTGTTGTCCGCATTTCTGGTGAAATACCTCCACACCGAAGAGCTGATTTTTTTGGTATTTTCACCTGGCATGTCAACGGCCATATTCCTCCCACGGACAACAGGTGTCTCCCCGGGTGCCTGACTTAAACAAACCACCTCACCATCAGAATCCTCCTGGTCAATTTCCTCCCCAGCGCCAGCAACACCCATATCCTCCTCATCCTGGTGTACTTCAACACTGACATCTTCAATCTGACTATCAGGAACTGGACTGCGGGTGCTCCTTCCAGCACTTGCAGGGGGCGTGCAAATGGTGGAAGGCGCATGCTCTTCACGTCCAGTGTTGGGAAGGTCAGGCATCACAACCGACACAATTGGACTCTCCTTGTGGATTTGGGATTTCGAAGAATGCACAGTTCTTTGCTGTGCTGCTTTTGCCAGCTTGAGTCTTTTCATTTTTCTAGCGAGAGGCTGAGTGCTTCCATCCTCATGTGAAGCTGAACCACTAGCCATGAACATAGGCCAGGGCCTCAGCCGTTCCTTGCCACTCCGTGTGGTAAATGGCATATTGGCAAGTTTACGCTTCTCCTCCGACAATTTTATTTTAGGTTTTGGAGTCCTTTTTTTTCTGATATTTGGTGTTTTGGATTTGACATGCTCTGTACTATGACATTGGGCATCGGCCTTGGCAGACGACGTTGCTGGCATTTCATCGTCTCGGCCATGACTAGTGGCAGCAGCTTCAGCACGAGGTGGAAGTGGATCTTGATCTTTCCCTAATTTTGGAACCTCAACATTTTTGTTCTCCATATTTTAATAGGCACAACTAAAAGGCACCTCAGGTAAACAATGGAGATGGATACTAGTATACAATTATGGACTGCCTGCCGACTGCAGACACAGAGGTAGCCACAGCCGTGAACTACCGTACTGTACTGTGTCTGCAGCTAATATAGACTGGTTGATAAAGAGAAGATGTCTATGTAACTATGTATGTATAAAGAAGACTGAAAAAAATCCACGGTTAGGTGGTATACAATTATGGACGGACTGCCTGCCGAGTGCAGACACAGAGGTAGCCACAGCCGTGAACTACCGTACTGTACTGTGTCTGCAGCTAATATAGACTGGTTGATAAAGAGAAGATGTCTATGTAACTATGTATGTATAAAGAAGAATGAAAAAAAACCACGGTTAGGTGGTATACAATTATGGACGGACTGCCTGCCGAGTGCAGACACAGAGGTAGCCACAGCCGTGAACTACCGTACTGTACTGTGTCTGCAGCTAATATAGACTGGTTGATAAAGAGAAGATGTCTATGTAACTATGTATGTATAAAGAAGAATGAAAAAAATCCACGGTTAGGTGGTATTACAATTATGGACGGACTGCCTGCCGAGTGCAGAGACACAGAGGTAGCCACAGCCGTGAACTACCGTACTGTGTCTGCTGCGACTGGATGATTAATGATATAAAAAATATATATATATCACTACTGCAGCCGGACAGGTATATATTATATATTATATAATGACGGACCTGCTGGACACTGTCTGTCAGCAGAATGAGTTTTATTTTTATAGAATAAAAAAAAAAAAAACACACAAGTGAAGTCACACGACGAGTGTTTAACTTTTTCAGGCAATCACAATATAAGTATACTACTAACTATACTGGTGGTCAGTGTGGTCAGGTCACTGGTCAGTCACACTGGCAGTGGCACTCCTGCAGCAAAAGTGTGCACTGTTTAATTTTAATATAATATGTACTCCTGGCTCCTGCTATAACCTATAACTGGCACTGCAGTAGTGCTCCCCAGTCTCCCCCACAATTATAAGCTGTGTGAGCTGAGCAGTCAGACAGATATATATAATATTATATATAGATAATAGATGATGCAGCACACTGGCCTGAGCCTGAGCAGTGCACACAGATATGGTATGTGACTGACTGAGTCACTGTGTGTATCGCTTTTTTCAGGCAGAGAACGGATATATTAAATAAACTGCACTGTGTGTCTGGTGGTCACTCACTATATAATATATTATGTACTCCTGGCTCCTGCTATAACCTATAACTGGCACTGCAGTAGTGCTCCCCAGTCTCCCCCACAATTATAAGCTGTGTGAGCTGAGCAGTCAGACAGATATATATAATATTATATATAGATAATAGATGATGCAGCACACTGGCCTGAGCCTGAGCAGTGCACACAGATATGGTATGTGACTGACTGAGTCACTGTGTGTATCGCTTTTTTCAGGCAGAGAACGGATATATTAAATAAACTGCACTGTGTGTCTGGTGGTCACTCACTATATAATATATTATGTACTCCTGGCTCCTGCTATAACCTATAACTGGCACTGCAGTAGTGCTCCCCAGTCTCCCCCACAATTATAAGCTGTGTGAGCTGAGCAGTCAGACAGATATATATAATATTATATATAGATAATAGATGATGCAGCACACTGGCCTGAGCCTGAGCAGTGCACACAGATATGGTATGTGACTGACTGAGTCACTGTGTGTATCGCTTTTTTCAGGCAGAGAACGGATATATTAAATAAACTGCACTGTGTGTCTGGTGGTCACTCACTATATAATATATTATGTACTCCTGGCTCCTGCTATAACCTATAACTGGCACTGCAGTAGTGCTCCCCAGTCTCCCCCACAATTATAAGCTGTGTGAGCTGAGCAGTCAGACAGATATATATAATATTATATATAGATAATAGATGATGCAGCACACTGGCCTGAGCCTGAGCAGTGCACACAGATATGGTATGTGACTGACTGAGTCACTGTGTGTATCGCTTTTTTCAGGCAGAGAACGGATATATTAAATAAACTGCACTGTGTGTCTGGTGGTCACTCACTATATAATATATTATGTACTCCTGGCTCCTGCTATAACCTATAACTGGCACTGCAGTAGTGCTCCCCAGTCTCCCCCACAATTATAAGCTGTGTGAGCTGAGCAGTCAGACAGATATATATAATATTATATATAGATAATAGATGATGCAGCACACTGGCCTGAGCCTGAGCAGTGCACACAGATATGGTATGTGACTGACTGAGTCACTGTGTGTATCGCTTTTTTCAGGCAGAGAACGGATATATTAAATAAACTGCACTGTGTGTCTGGTGGTCACTCACTATATAATATATTATGTACTCCTGGCTCCTGCTATAACCTATAACTGGCACTGCAGTAGTGCTCCCCAGTCTCCCCCACAATTATAAGCTGTGTGAGCTGAGCAGTCAGACAGATATATATAATATTATATATAGATAATAGATGATGCAGCACACTGGCCTGAGCAGTGCACACAGATATGGTATGTGACTGAGTCACTGTGTGCTGTGTATCGCTTTTTTCAGGCAGAGAACGGATTATAAAGTAAACTGCACTGTCCTCACTAGTAAACTCTCTCCACTCAGTCTCTACACTTCTACAGTAACAGTACTCCTCCTAGTCAGCTCCAGTAAATCTCTCTCAGTCTCTTATAATCTAAATGGAGAGGACGCCAGCCACGTCCTCTCCCTATCAATCTCAATGCACGTGTGAAAATGGCGGCGACGCGCGGCTCCTTATATAGAATCCGAGTCTCGCGATAGAATCCGAGCCTCGCGAGAATCCGACAGCGTCATGATGACGTTCGGGCGCGCTCGGGTTAACCGAGCAAGGCGGGAAGATCCGAGTCGCTCGGACCCGTGAAAAAAAACATGAAGTTCTGGCGGGTTCGGATTCAGAGAAACCGAACCCGCTCATCTCTAATTTATTTATGTGGTCCCACACAAATTATACTGTGGTTTTTTTTGTTTTTTTTTCAGAAGACTTTATATTTTTAGAAAATACTTTTAGTCTTTTAACTCATTCTAACACATCAAAATTTGGCAAG
Organism: Pseudophryne corroboree; assembly: GCF_028390025.1. NCBI lineage: Eukaryota > Metazoa > Chordata > Amphibia > Anura > Myobatrachidae > Pseudophryne > Pseudophryne corroboree. The sequence continues at coordinate 662,331,653 of NC_086445.1, forward strand.
AATGAGGTATTCACATATGTGATACAGACACAATTTCCTAGACAAAGCTGTAAATGACCCTGCCAGCACCAGAGAAAACCTTGTTCTTAGATTATCCTTCCTCAGTGGTCAAGTGGGGAGACCCCTATACTCCTTTGGCTGCAGGACTGGATATTTATTTGGCACTGTCCATAAGTTTCATTTGACATAAATCTTTTTTACACATAACATATTAACATAATTGTGTGCTAGATCATATATGAGAACAAAAGTGAGATACACTGTATCAAAGCAAGGGAAGTAGAGGGAGGGATCAGAAGGGTGAGAAATCTTTAGTTTATCCTAAGAGTGTATAAATATATAGGGCCTAATTTGATTACAAAGTGGATATAATTGTGGAAAGCCACAGAATCCAGATTTGCTTTCTTATGATAATATGAGTATACACAGTGGCGTCACTTGGAGGGTGCGGGGGGTGCGGCCTGCACCCTGGTGTCTCCTTCAATGGGGTGACACCAAATAGAGTCGCTCTCACGTAGAGATGAGCGGGTTCGGTTCCTCTGAATCCGAACCCGCCCGAACTTCATGTTTTTTTACACGGGTCCGAGCGACTCGGATCTTCCCGCCTTGCTCGGTTAACCCGAGCGCGCCCGAACGTCATCATCACGCTGTCGGATTCTCGCGAGGCTCGGATTCTATCGCGAGACTCGGATTCTATATAAGGAGCCGCGCGTCGCCGCCATTTTCACACGTGCATTGAGATTGATAGGGAGAGGACGTGGCTGGCGTCCTCTCCGTTTAGAAATAGATAGGAGAGTGAGACACTTCATTTACTGGAGCTTAGGAGGAGTACTCAGAGAGTGCAGAATTTTGCTGATAGTAGTTAGTTAGTTATACTAGTGACTGACCAGTGAGACCACCAGTGCAGTTTTATTATTATTTAATATAATCCGTTCTCTGCCTGAAAAAAACGATACACAGTGACTCAGTCACATACCATATCTGTGCTCAGCCCAGTGTGCTGCATCATCTATGTATAATATCTGACTGTGCTCACACAGCTTAATTGTGGGGGAGACTGGGGAGCAGTTATAGGTTATAGCAGGAGCCAGGAGTACATATTAAACAGTGCACACTTTTGCTGCCAGAGTGCCACTGCCAGTGTGACTGACCAGTGACCTGACCACACTGACCACCAGTATATTGTGATTGTCTGCCTGAAAAATTTAAACACTCGTCGTGTGACTTGTGTGGTGTTTTTTTATTCTATAAAAAACTCATTCTGCTGACAGACAGTGTCCAGCAGGTCCGTCATTATATAATATATACCTGTCCGGCTGCAGTAGTGATATATATATATTTTTTACATCATTATTTATCATTCAGTCTATACTAGCAGCAGACACAGTACGGTAGTTCACGGCTGTAGCTACCTCTGTGTCGGCACTCGGCAGTCCATTCATAATTGTATACCACCTACCCGTGGTTTTTTTTTTTCTTTCTTCTTTATACATACTACATCTCATTATCATCCAGTCTATATTAGCAGCAGACACAGTACAGTACGGTAGTCCACGGCTGTAGCTATCTCTGTGTCGGCACTCGGCAGTCCATCCATAATTGTATACCACCACCTACCCGTGGTTTTTTTTTCTTTCTTCTTTATACATACTACATCTCATTATCATCCAGTCTATATTAGCAGCAGACACAGTACGGTAGTCCACGGCTGTAGCTACCTCTGTGTCGGCAGTCCATCCATAATTGTATACCACCTACCCGTGGTTTTTTTTTTCTTTCTTCTTTATACATACTACATCTCATTATCAACCAGTCTATATTAGCAGCAGACACAGTACGGTAGTCCACAGCTGTAGCTACCTCTGTGTCGGCACTCGGCAGTCCATCCATAATTGTATACCACCTACCCGTGGTTTTTTTTTTCTTTCTTCTTTATACATACTACATCTCATTATCAACCAGTCTATATTAGCAGCAGACACAGTACGGTAGTCCACGGCTGTAGCTACCTCTGTGTCGGCACTCGGCAGTCCATCCATAATTGTATACCACCTACCCGTGGTTTTTTTTTTCTTTCTTCTTTATACATACTACATCTCATTATCAACCAGTCTATATTAGCAGCAGACACAGTACGGTAGTCCACGGCTGTAGCTACCTCTGTGTCGGCACTCGGCAGTCCATCCATAATTGTATACCACCTACCCGTGGGTTTTTTTTTCTTTCTTCTTTATACATACTACATCTCATTATCATCCAGTCTATATTAGCAGCAGACAGAGTACGGTAGTCCACGGCTGTAGCTACCTCTGTGTCGGCACTCGGCAGTCCATCCATAATTGTATACCACCTACCCGTGGTTTTTTTTTCTTTCTTCTTTATACATACTACATCTCATTATCATCCAGTCTATATTAGCAGCAGACACAGTACGGTGGTCCACGGCTGTAGCTACCTCTGTGTCGGCACTCGGCAGTCCATCCATAACTGTATACCACCTACCCGTGGTTTTTTTTTTCTTTCTTCTTTATACATACTACATCTCATTATCAACCAGTCTATATTAGCAGCAGACACAGTACGGTAGTCCACGGCTGTAGCTACCTCTGTGTCGGCACTCGGCAGTCCATCCATAATTGTATACCACCTACCCGTGGTTTTTTTTTTCTTTCTTCTTTATACATACTACATCTCATTATCAACCAGTCTATATTAGCAGCAGACACAGTACGGTAGTCCACGGCTGTAGCTACCTCTGTGTCGACACTCGGCAGTCCATCCATAATTGTATACCACCTACCCGTGGTTTTTTTTTTCTTTCTTCTTTATACATACTACATCTCATTATCAACCAGTCTATATTAGCAGCAGACATAGTACGGTAGTCCACGGCTGTAGCTACCTCTGTGTCGGCACTCGGCAGTCCATCCATAATTGTATACTAGTATCCATCCATCTCCATTGTTTACCTGAGGTGCCTTTTAGTTGTGCCTATTAAAATATGGAGAACAAAAATGTTGAGGTTCCAAAATTAGGGAAAGATCAAGATCCACTTCCACCTCGTGCTGAAGCTGCTGCCACTAGTCATGGCCGAGACGATGAAATGCCAGCAACGTCGTCTGCCAAGGCCGATGCCCAATGTCATAGTACAGAGCATGTCAAATCCAAAACACCAAATATCAGTAAAAAAAGGACTCCAAAACCTAAAATAAAATTGTCGGAGGAGAAGCGTAAACTTGCCAATATGCCATTTACCACACGGAGTGGCAAGGAACGGCTGAGGCCCTGGCCTATGTTCATGGCTAGTGGTTCAGCTTCACATGAGGATGGAAGCACTCAGCCTCTCGCTAGAAAAATGAAAAGACTCAAGCTGGCAAAAGCAGTAGCACCGCAAAGAACTGTGCGTTCTTCGAAATCCCAAATCCACAAGGAGAGTCCAATTATGTCGGTTGCGATGCCTGACCTTCCCAACACTGGACGTGAAGAGCATGCGCCTTCCACCATTTGCACGCCCCCTGCAAGTGCTGGAAGGAGCACCCGCAGTCCAGTTCCTGATAGTCAGATTGAAGATGTCAGTGTTGAAGTACACCAGGATGAGGAGGATATGGGTGTTGCTGGCGCTGGGGAGGAAATTGACCAGGAGGATTCTGATGGTGAGGTGGTTTGTTTAAGTCAGGCACCCGGGGAGACACCTGTTGTCCGTGGGAGGAATATGGCCACTGACATGCCTGGTGAAAATACCAAAAAAATCAGCTCTTCGGTGTGGAAGTATTTCAACAGAAATGCGGACAACAGGTGTCAAGCCGTGTGTTGCCTTTGTCAAGCTGTAATAAGTAGGGGTAAGGACGTTAACCACCTCGGAACATCCTCCCTTATACGTCACCTGCAGCGCATTCATAATAAGTCAGTGACAAGTTCAAAAACTTTGGGCGACAGCGGAAGCAGTCCACTGACCAGTAAATCCCTTCCTCTTGTAACCAAGCTCATGCAAACCACCCCACCAACTCCCTCAGTGTCAATTTCCTCCTTCTCCAGGAATGCCAATAGTCCTGCAGGCCATGTCACTGGCAATTCTGACGAGTCCTCTCCTGCCTGGGATTCCTCCGATGCATCCTTGCGTGTAACGCCTACTGCTGCTGGCGCTGCTGTTGTTGCTGCTGGGAGTCGATGGTCATCCCAGAGGGGAAGTCGTAAGCCCACTTGTACTACTTCCAGTAAGCAATTGACTGTCCAACAGTCCTTTGCGAGGAAGATGAAATATCACAGCAGTCATCCTGCTGCAAAGCGGATAACTGAGGCCTTGACAACTATGTTGGTGTTAGACGTGCGTCCGGTATCCGCCGTTAGTTCACAGGGAACTAGACAATTTATTGAGGCAGTGTGCCCCCGTTACCAAATACCATCTAGGTTCCACTTCTCTAGGCAGGCGATACCGAGAATGTACACGGACGTCAGAAAAAGACTCACCAGTGTCCTAAAAAATGCAGTTGTACCCAATGTCCACTTAACCACGGACATGTGGACAAGTGGAGCAGGGCAGGGTCAGGACTATATGACTGTGACAGCCCACTGGGTAGATGTATGGACTCCCGCCGCAAGAACAGCAGCGGCGGCACCAGTAGCAGCATCTCGCAAACGCCAACTCTTTCCTAGGCAGGCTACGCTTTGTATCACCGCTTTCCAGAATACGCACACAGCTGAAAACCTCTTACGGCAACTGAGGAAGATCATCGCGGAATGGCTTACCCCAATTGGACTCTCCTGTGGATTTGTGGCATCGGACAACGCCAGCAATATTGTGTGTGCATTAAATATGGGCAAATTCCAGCACGTCCCATGTTTTGCACATACCTTGAATTTGGTGGTGCAGAATTTTTTAAAAAACGACAGGGGCGTGCAAGAGATGCTGTCGGTGGCCAGAAGAATTGCGGGACACTTTCGGCGTACAGGCACCACGTACAGAAGACTGGAGCAACACCAAAAACTACTGAACCTGCCCTGCCATCATCTGAAGCAAGAAGTGGTAACGAGGTGGAATTCAACCCTCTATATGCTTCAGAGGTTGGAGGAGCAGCAAAAGGCCATTCAAGCCTATACAATTGAGCACGATATAGGAGGTGGAATGCACCTGTCTCAAGCGCAGTGGAGAATGATTTCAACGTTGTGCAAGGTTCTGATGCCCTTTGAACTTGCCACACGTGAAGTCAGTTCAGACACTGCCAGCCTGAGTCAGGTCATTCCCCTCATCAGGCTTTTGCAGAAGAAGCTGGAGACATTGAAGGAGGAGCTAACACGGAGCGATTCCGCTAGGCATGTGGGACTTGTGGATGGAGCCCTTAATTCGCTTAACAAGGATTCACGGGTGGTCAATCTGTTGAAATCAGAGCACTACATTTTGGCCACCGTGCTCGATCCTAGATTTAAAGCCTACCTTGGATCTCTCTTTCCGGCAGACACAAGTCTGCTGGGGTTGAAAGACCTGCTGGTGACAAAATTGTCAAGTCAAGCGGAACGCGACCTGTCAACATCTCCTCCTTCACATTCTCCCGCAACTGGGGGTACGAGGAAAAGGCTCAGAATTCCGAGCCCACCCGCTGGCGGTGATGCAGGGCAGTCTGGAGCGACTGCTGATGCTGACATCTGGTCCGGACTGAAGGACCTGACAACGATTACGGACATGTGCTGTTTGGGGAGGGTTTTTTGGAAGGGACATCCTGCGTGACACTGCAGTGCCACTCCTAGATGGGCCCGGTGTTTGTGTCGGCCACTAGGGTCGCTTATCTTACTCACACAGCTACCTCATTGCGCCTCTTTTTTTCTTTGCGTCATGTGTTGTTTGGGGAGGGTTTTTTGGAAGGGACATCCTGCGTGACACTGCAGTGACACTGCTAGATGGGCCCGGTGTTTGTGTCGGCCACTAGGGTCGCTTAGCTTAGTCATCCAGCGACCTCGGTGCAAATTTTAGGACTAAAAATAATATTGTGAGGTGTGAGGTATTCAGAATAGACTGAAAATGAGTGGAAATTATGGATTTTGAGGTTAATAATACTTTGGGATCAAAATGACCCCCAAATTCTATGATTTAAGCTGTTTTTTAGGTTTTTTGGAAAAAAACACCCGAATTCAAAACACAGCCGAATCCGACAAAAAAAATTCGGTTAGGTTTTGCCAAAACGCGGTCGAACCCAAAACACGGCCGCGGAACCGAACCCAAAACCAAAACACAAAACCCGAAAAATTTCCGGCGCTCATCTCTACTCTCACGTCCGCACCCCCTCCTCCTGTAGCGGGCCGCAGTCACGCCCATCACCCGCTGTGTTTAAACACTTATCATACCCCCCTGCGGCGCGGACAGCATGCTTCGGGTGCGCCGCCGCTGCCGGGGTTATTGTCACTGGGTTCCGTCCGGTCCGGCACTGCGTCTCAGCTCACTCATAGCCGCCATTGCGGAGCTAAGGACGGAGAACAGACTCGCGAGATGATGACATCATCATCTCGCGAGTCTCTCTCTCTGCGCTGCTGCAGCTGTGGTTTCAGGCAGGGAGGCTGGGAGGAGCGGGCGGGGACTCTGCGGGACGAGCTGAGAGACTGTCCTGGGGCGAAGCTCGCACCCTCAAAAAGCAGCAGGAGCAGGGCTGGCCTGTCTGGAGCGAAGTAAGTTAATGTTGATGTAACTGTAAGCTCCTGTGCAGTCTGTGCATGTGACTGCTGTACTGTGTACATTAATATTAATATACTAAATGCAGTGCAATATATGTTTATCTGATTATTCAAAGGTAAATTAGATCAGATTTAATAAGTGTGTATGGCATGACATGACAAATTCCGGGGGCCAAGATGCCACGGCGACCAGGTATTGGTGCCTGGTGACCAGGGCCGGGAACACTATGGGGTGGGGGCCAGGCATGCGGTCAGGCAGGGTAGTGTCTAGTTACCCTTCGTGGGGAGGACCTTTCCCATAACCCCCTGGGTCCATGTCACAAACCATTTGTAATAGTAACCTGTGGCGAGCGAAGCGGAGCGCGACACCGAGCCCGAAGTGTGACAAGTGAAGTGAGGCCACGAGGGTCTAATCGTGCATATATAAAACAAAATAACCTCAAATGAACGGAGAATGGATAAAACATTTAGGTGCTGTAAGGGCGGAAATTATCTCCTGCCCTCTCGTGCTGTCACTTTCTGGTCCTGATCACAAAGGTAACATAGACACAACCGGTCAGGCAGGGGCTGGGCAGCTATGGATGATAGCGCTAACAACACTTCAAATGAGGCGCCGACCTCCAGCCATTCTTAACTCGCGGACCGGCAGCAAATCAGGAGCTTTGCCAGACTGCAAGCTCCTATTGGTTCGCAGATAGGCGCCACATTAAAAATGGCTCATGGCTGCCCACCACTCTGCCTGGTTATCCCCATCCCGATAGCCTGATGCATTGCAGTTTCGCATTGCTGTTGCTTGGTCACCCGCAGCCTGCCTGTCTGTGAGCTCCACGGTGAGAGACCCGCAAAACAATAAGTCTTCAGCCAATGGTGAGTACAGTACTGTAACTGTTCTTTTTTTTTAAGTTTATCTGGCTTTTACAGGTTTTTTTTTTTTTTGTTCATGAGGATCTGGCTTTTTAAGTATTTTTTTTGTTAATGTGGATCTACTTTTTGCAATATATTTTATGTGGGTTTGGCTTTTTCCATGTTTTTTATTTTTAATGTGGATCTGGCTTTTGCAATGTATTTTATGTGGATATTTTGTGTGGATTTGGTTTTTCAGTGGTTTTATTTTTAATGTGGATCTGGCTTTTGCAATGTATTTTATGTGGATCTGGCTTTTTCAATGTAGCTGATGTGGATCTTTGCTTTTTTTAGAGTTTTATGTAGATATGCGGGCTACCTGCTCTGTAATGTGTGCGCGTGTGGAGGGGTTGTTGTGCCCACAGCGTTGTTAGCTGAGGTTTATTGCAAATAAAGGAAATGAAACGTTGACATTGTCTTAAGGCGTCCGTCGCCGTTTTTACTTAACTAAAAAGTCCTCAGAGTGCCACGTCCATATTGCTGCTATACATTAACCCCGCTGTGGGTTTGATGATGGCGCAACAACCCCTCCATACGCACTAGAGATGAGCGGGTTCGGTTCCTCGGAATCCGAAACCGCCCGAACTTCAGGTTTTTTTACACGGGGCCGAGCGACTCGGATCTTCCCGCCTTGCTCGGTTAACCCGAGCGCGCCCGAACGTCATCATCCCGCTGTCGGATTCTTGCGAGGCTCGTATTCTATCGCGAGACTCGGATTCTATATAAGGAGCCGCGCGTCGCCGCCATTTTCACACGTGCATTGAGATTGATAGGGAGAGGACGTGGCTTGCGTCCTCTCCGTTTAGACTAGAGTACTAGAGAGAGACACAAATTTTGGGGAGCATATTATTAGGAGGAGTACTACTTGCTGCTGATAGTGTGACCAGTGACCACCAGTTTAATTAATCCGTTCTCTGCCTGAAAAAAAACGATACACAGTGTGACACAGTCACATACCATATCTGTGCTCAGCCCAGTGTGCTGCATCATATGTAATACTGTATATCATTATCTGACTGTGCTGAGTGCTCACTGCTCACACAGCTTAATTGTGGGGGAGACTGGGGAGCAGTTATAGCAGGAGTACATATTTTAAGTACAGTGCACACTTTTGCTGCCAGAGTGCCACTGCCAGTGTGACTGACCAGTGACCACTGACCACCAGTATTGTGATTGTCTGCTGACCACCAGTATATTGTGATTGTCTGCCTGAAAAAGTTAAACACTCGTCGTGTGGTGTTTTTATAAACGCATTCTGCAGACAGTGTCCAGCAGGTCCGTCATTACATAATATATACCTGTCCGGCTACAGTACTAGTGTGATATATATATATATATTTTAATTTTATCCCATTATCATCCAGTCTATATTAGCAGCAGACACAGTACGGTAGTCCACGGCTGTAGCTACCTCTGTGTCGGCAGTCGCTCGTCCATCCATAATTGTATACCACCTACCCGTGGTTTTTTTTTTTTTTCTATCTTCTTGATACTAGTAGCTTACTTTAGGAGTCTGCAGTGCTGAGTCTGACAGACAGTGTCCAGCAGGTCCGTCATTACATAATATATACCTGTCCGGCTGCAGTACTAGTGTGATATATATATATATTTTAATTTTATCTCATTATCATCCAGTCTATATAGCAGCAGACACAGTACGGTAGTCCACGGCTGTAGCTACCTCTGTGTCGGCAGTCGCTCGTCATCCATAAGTATACTAGTATCCATCCATCTCCATTGTTTACCTGAGTTGCCTTTTAGTTGTGCCTATTAAAATATGGAGAACAAAAATGTTGAGGTTCCAAAAATAGGGAAAGATCAAGATCGACTTCCACCTCGTGCTGAAGCTGCTGCCACTAGTCATGGCCGAGACGATGAAATGCCAGCAACGTCGTCTGCCAAGGCCGATGCCCAATGTCATAGTACAGAGCATGTAAAATCCAAAACACCAAATATCAGTAAAAAAAGGACTCAAAAATCTAAAATAATATTGTCGGAGGAGAAGCGTAAACTTGCCAATATGCCATTTACCACACGGAGTGGCAAGGAACGGCTGAGGCCCTGGCCTATGTTCATGGCTAGTGGTTCAGCTTCACATGAGGATGGAAGCACTCAGCCTCTCGCTAGAAAAATGAAAAGACTCAAGCTGGCAAAAGCACAGCAAAGAACTGTGCGTTCTTCGAAATCCCAAATCCACAAGGAGAGTCCAATTGTGTCGGTTGCGATGCCTGACCTTCCCAACACTGGACGTGAAGAGCATGCGCCTTCCACCATCTGCACGCCCCCTGCAAGTGCTGGAAGGAGCACCCGCAGTCCAGTTCCTGATAGTCAGATTGAAGATGTCAGTGTTGAAGTACACCAGGATGAGGAGGATATGGGTGTTGCTGGCGCTGGGGAGGAAATTGACAAGGAGGATTCTGATGGTGAGGTGGTTTGTTTAAGTCAGGCACCCGGGGAGACACCTGTTGTCCGTGGGAGGAATATGGCCATTGACATGCCTGGTGAAAATACCAAAAAAATCAGCTCTTCGGTGTGGAAGTATTTCAACAGAAATGCGGACAACATTTGTCAAGCCGTGTGTTGCCTTTGTCAAGCTGTAATAAGTAGGGGTAAGGACGTTAACCACCTCGGAACATCCTCCCTTATACGTCACCTGCAGCGCATTCATAATAAGTCAGTGACAAGTTCAAAAACTTTGGGCGACAGCGGAAGCAGTCCACTGACCAGTAAATCCCTTCCTCTTGTAACCAAGCTCATGCAAACCACCCCACCAACTCCCTCAGTGTCAATTTCCTCCTTCCCCAGGAATGCCAATAGTCCTGCAGGCCATGTCACTGGCAATTCTGACGAGTCCTCTCCTGCCTGGGATTCCTCCGATGCATCCTTGCGTGTAACGCCTACTGCTGCTGGCGCTGCTGTTGTTGCTGCTGGGAGTCGATGGTCATCCCAGAGGGGAAGTCGTAAGCCCACTTTTACTACTTCCACCAAGCAATTGACTGTCCAACAGTCCTTTGCGAGGAAAATGAAATATCACAGCAGTCATCCTGTTGCAAAGCGGATAACTGAGGCCTTGACAACTATGTTGGTATTAGACGTGCGTCCGGTATCCGCCGTTAGTTCACAGGGAACTAGACAATTTCTTGAGGTAGTGTGCCCCCGTTACCAAATACCATCTAGGTTCCACTTCTCTAGGCAGGCGATACCGAGAATGTACACGGACGTCAGAAAAAGACTCACCAGTGTCCTAAAAAATGCAGTTGTACCCAATGTCCACTTAACCACGGACATGTGGACAAGTGGAGCAGGGCAGGGTCAGGACTATATGACTGTGACAGCCCACTGGGTAGATGTATGGACTCCCGCCGCAAGAACAGCAGCGGCTGCACCAGTAGCAGCATCTCGCAAACGCCAACTCTTTCCTAGGCAGGCTACGCTTTGTATCACCGGTTTCCAGAATACGCACACAGCTGAAAACCTCTTACGGCAACTGAGGAAGATCATCGCGGAATGGCTTACCCCAATTGGACTCTCCTGTGGATTTGTGGCATCGGACAACGCCAGCAATATTGTGTGTGCATTAAATATGGGCAAATTCCAGCACGTCCCATGTTTTGCACATACCTTGAATTTGGTGGTGCAGAATTATTTAAAAAACGAGAGGGGCGTGCAAGAGATGCTGTCGGTGGCCAGAAGAATTGCGGGACACTTTCGGCGTACAGGCACCACGTACAGAAGACTGGAGCAACACCAAAAACGCCTGAACCTGCCCTGCCATCATCTGAAGCAAGAAGTGGTAACGAGGTGGAATTCAACCCTATATATGCTTCAGAGGTTGGAGGAGCAGCAAAAGGCCATTCAAGCCTATACAATTGAGCACGATATAGAAGGTGGAATGCACCTGTCTCAAGCGCAGTGGAGAATGATTTCAACGTTGTGCAAGGTTCTGCTGCCCTTTGAACTTGCCACACGTGAAGTCAGTTCAGACACTGCCAGCCTGAGTCAGGTCATTCCCCTCATCAGGCTTTTGCAGAAGAAGCTGGAGACATTGAAGGAGGAGCTAACACAGAGCGATTCCGCTAGGCATGTGGGACTTGTGGATGGAGCCCTTAATTCGCTTAACAAGGATTCACGGGTGGTCAATCTGTTGAAATCAGAGCACTACATTTTGGCCACCGTGCTCGATCCTAGATTTAAAACCTACCTTGGATCTCTCTTTCCGGCACACACAAGTCTGCTGGGGTTCAAAGTAGAGATGAGCGGGTTCGGTTTCTCTGAATCCGAACCCGCCAGAACTTCAGGTTTTTTTTCACGGGTCCGAGCGACTCGGATCTTCCCGCCTTGCTCGGTTAACCCGAGCGCGCCCGAACGTCATCATGACGCTGTCGGATTCTCGCGAGGCTCGGATTCTATCGCGAGACTCGGATTCTATATAAGGAGCCGCGCGTCGCCGCCATTTTCACACGTGCATTGAGATTGATAGGGAGAGGACGTGGCTGGCGTCCTCTCCATTTAGATTATAAGAGACTGAGAGAGATTTACTGGAGCTGACTAGGAGGAGTACTGTTACTGTAGAAGTGTAGAGACTGAGTGGAGAGAGTTTACTAGTGAGGACAGTGCAGTTTACTTTATAATCCGTTCTCTGCCTGAAAAAAGCGATACACAGCACACAGTGACTCAGTCACATACCATATCTGTGTGCACTGCTCAGGCTCAGGCCAGTGTGCTGCATCATCTATTATCTATATATAATATTATATATATCTGTCTGACTGCTCAGCTCACACAGCTTATAATTGTGGGGGAGACTGGGGAGCACTACTGCAGTGCCAGTTATAGGTTATAGCAGGAGCCAGGAGTACATAATATATTATATAGTGAGTGACCACCAGACACACAGTGCAGTTTATTTAATATATCCGTTCTCTGCCTGAAAAAAGCGATACACACAGTGACTCAGTCAGTCACATACCATATCTGTGTGCACTGCTCAGGCTCAGGCCAGTGTGCTGCATCATCTATATATATTATATATCTGTCTGACTGCTCAGCTCACACAGCTTATAATTGTGGGGGAGACTGGGGAGCACTACTGCAGTGCCAGTTATAGGTTATAGCAGGAGCCAGGAGTACATAATATTATATTAAAATTAAACAGTGCACACTTTTGCTGCAGGAGTGCCACTGCCAGTGTGACTAGTGACCAGTGACCTGACCACCAGTATATATAATATTAGTAGTATACTATCTCTTTATCAACCAGTCTATATTAGCAGCAGACACAGTACAGTGCGGTAGTTCACGGCTGTGGCTACCTCTGTGTCGGCACTCGGCAGCCCGTCCATAATTGTATATACCACCTAACCGTGGTTTTTTTTTCTTTCTTTATACATACATACTAGTTACGAGTATACTATCTCTTTATCAACCAGTCTATATTAGCAGCAGACACAGTACAGTGCGGTAGTTCACGGCTGTGGCTACCTCTGTGTCGGCACTCGGCAGCCCGTCCATAATTGTATATACCACCTAACCGTGGTTTTTTTTTCTTTCTTTATACATACATACTAGTTACGAGTATACTATCTCTTTATCAACCAGTCTATATATTAGCAGCAGACACAGTACAGTGCGGTAGTTCACGGCTGTGGCTACCTCTGTGTCGGCACTCGGCAGCCCGTCCATAATTGTATATACCACCTAACCGTGGTTTTTTTTTCTTTCTTTATACATACATACTAGTTACGAGTATACTATCTCTTTATCAACCAGTCTATATTAGCAGCAGACACAGTACAGTGCGGTAGTTCACGGCTGTGGCTACCTCTGTGTCGGCACTCGGCAGCCCGTCCATAATTGTATATACCACCTAACCGTGGTTTTTTTTTCTTTCTTTATACATACATACTAGTTACGAGTATACTATCTCTTTATCAACCAGTCTATATTAGCAGCAGACACAGTACAGTGCGGTAGTTCACGGCTGTGGCTACCTCTGTGTCGGCACTCGGCAGCCCGTCCATAATTGTATATACCACCTAACCGTGGTTTTTTTTTCTTTCTTTATACATACATACTAGTTACGAGTATACTATCTCTTTATCAACCAGTCTATATATTAGCAGCAGACACAGTACAGTGCGGTAGTTCACGGCTGTGGCTACCTCTGTGTCGGCACTCGGCAGCCCGTCCATAATTGTATATACCACCTAACCGTGGTTTTTTTTTCTTTCTTTATACATACATACTAGTTACGAGTATACTATCTCTTTATCAACCAGTCTATATATTAGCAGCAGACACAGTACAGTGCGGTAGTTCACGGCTGTGGCTACCTCTGTGTCGGCACTCGGCAGCCCGTCCATAATTGTATATACCACCTAACCGTGGTTTTTTTTTCTTTCTTTATACATACATACTAGTTACGAGTATACTATCTCTTTATCAACCAGTCTATATATTAGCAGCAGACACAGTACAGTGCGGTAGTTCACGGCTGTGGCTACCTCTGTGTCGGCACTCGGCAGCCCGTCCATAATTGTATACTAGTATCCAATCCATCCATCTCCATTGTTTACCTGAGGTGCCTTTTAGTTGTGCCTATTAAAATATGGAGAACAAAAATGTTGAGGTTCCAAAATTAGGGAAAGATCAAGATCCACTTCCACCTCGTGCTGAAGCTGCTGCCACTAGTCATGGCCGAGACGATGAAATGCCAGCAACGTCGTCTGCCAAGGCCGATGCCCAATGTCATAGTACAGAGCATGTCAAATCCAAAACACCAAATATCAGTAAAAAAAGGACTCCAAAACCTAAAATAAAATTGTCGGAGGAGAAGCGTAAACTTGCCAATATGCCATTTACCACACGGAGTGGCAAGGAATGGCTGAGGCCCTGGCCTATGTTCATGGCTAGTGGTTCATCTTCACATGAGGATGGAAGCACTCAGCCTCTCGCTAGAAAAATGAAAAGACTCAAGCTGGCAAAAGCAGCACAGCAAAGAACTGTGCATTCTTCGAAATCCCAAATCCACAAGGAGAGTCCAATTGTGTCGGTTGCGATGCCTGACCTTCCCAACACTGGACGTGAAGAGCATGCGCCTTCCACCATTTGCACGCCCCCTGCAAGTGCTGGAAGGAGCACCCGCAGTCCAGTTCCTGATAGTCAGATTGAAGATGTCAGTGTTGAAGTACACCAGGATGAGGAGGATATGGGTGTTGCTGGCGCTGGGGAGGAAATTGACCAGGAGGATTCTGATGGTGAGGTGGTTTGTTTAAGTCAGGCACCCGGGGAGACACCTGTTGTCCGTGGGAGGAATATGGCCGTTGACATGCCAGGTGAAAATACCAAAAAAATCAGCTCTTCGGTGTGGAGGTATTTCACCAGAAATGCGGACAACAGGTGTCAAGCCGTGTGTTGCCTTTGTCAAGCTGTAATAAGTAGGGGTAAGGACGTTAACCACCTCGGAACATCCTCCCTTATACGTCACCTGCAGCGCATTCATAATAAGTCAGTGACAAGTTCAAAAACTTTGGGTGACAGCGGAAGCAGTCCACTGACCAGTAAATCCCTTCCTCTTGTAACCAAGCTCACGCAAACCACCCCACCAACTCCCTCAGTGTCAATTTCCTCCTTCCCCAGGAATGCCAATAGTCCTGCAGGCCATGTCACTGGCAATTCTGACGAGTCCTCTCCTGCCTGGGATTCCTACGATGCATCCTTGCGTGTAACGCCTACTGCTGCTGGCGCTGCTGTTGTTGCCGCTGGGAGTCGATGGTCATCCCAGAGGGGAAGTCGTAAGCCCACTTGTACTACTTCCAGTAAGCAATTGACTGTTCAACAGTCCTTTGCGAGGAAGATGAAATATCACAGCAGTCATCCTACTGCAAAGCGGATAACTGAGTCCTTGACAACTATGTTGGTGTTAGACGTGCGTCCGGTATCCGCCGTTCACAGGGAACTAGACAATTTATTGAGGCAGTGTGCCCCCGTTACCAAATACCATCTAGGTTCCACTTCTCTAGGCAGGCGATACCGAGAATGTACACGGACGTCAGAAAAAGACTCACCAGTGTCCTAAAAAATGCAGTTGTACCCAATGTCCACTTAACCACGGACATGTGGACAAGTGGAGCAGGGCAGGGTCAGGACTATATGACTGTGACAGCCCACTGGGTAGATGTATGGACTCCCGCCGCAAGAACAGCAGCGGCGGCACCAGTAGCAGCATCTCGCAAACGCCAACTCTTTCCTAGGCAGGCTACGCTTTGTATCACCGCTTTCCAGAATACGCACACAGCTGAAAACCTCTTACGGCAACTGAGGAAGATCATCGCGGAATGGCTTACCCCAATTGGACTCTCCTGTGGATTTGTGGCATCGGACAACGCCAGCAATATTGTGTGTGCATTAAATATGGGCAAATTCCAGCACGTCCCATGTTTTGCACATACCTTGAATTTGGTGGTGCAGAATTTTTTAAAAAACGACAGGGGCGTGCAAGAGATGCTGTCGGTGGCCAGAAAAATTGCGGGACACTTTCGGCGTACAGGCACCACGTACAGAAGACTGGAGCACCACCAAAAACTACTGAACCTGCCCTGCCATCATCTGAAGCAAGAAGTGGTAACGAGGTGGAATTCAACCCTCTATATGCTTCAGAGGTTGGAGGAGCAGCAAAAGGCCATTCAAGCCTATACAATTGAGCACGATATAGGAGGTGGAATGCACCTGTCTCAAGTGCAGTGGAGAATGATTTCAACGTTGTGCAAGGTTCTGATGCCCTTTGAACTTGCCACACGTGAAGTCAGTTCAGACACTGCCAGCCTGAGTCAGGTCATTCCCCTCATCAGGCTTTTGCAGAAGAAGCTGGAGGCATTGAAGAAGGAGCTAAAAGGGAGCGATTCCGCTAGGCATGTGGGACTTGTGGATGCAGCCCTTAATTCGCTTAACAAGGATTCACGGGTGGTCAATCTGTTGAAATCAGAGCACTACATTTTGGCCACCGTGCTCGATCCTAGATTTAAAGCCTACCTTGGATCTCTCTTTCCGGCAGACACAGGTCTGCTGGGGTTAAAAGACCTGCTTGTGACAAAATTGTCAAGTCAAGCGGAACGCGACCTGTCAACATCTCCTCCTTCACATTCTCCCGCAACTGGGGGTGCGAGGAAAAGGCTCAGAATTCCGAGCCCACCCGCTGGCGGTGATGCAGGGCAGTCTGGAGCGACTGCTGATGCTGACATCTGGTCCGGACTGAAGGACCTGACAACGATTACGGACATGTCGTCTACTGTCACTGCATATGATTCTCTCAACATTGATAGAATGGTGGAGGATTATATGAGTGACCGCATCCAAGTAGGCACGTCACACAGTCCGTACTTATACTGGCAGGAAAAAGAGGCAATTTGGAGGCCCTTGCACAAACTGGCTTTATTCTACCTAAGTTGCCCTCCCACAAGTGTGTTCTCCGAAAGAGTGTTTAGTGCCGCCGCTCACCTTGTCAGCAATCGGCGTACGAGGTTACATCCAGAAAATGTGGAGAAGATGATGTTCATTAAAATGAATTATAATCAATTCCTCCGCGGAGACATTGACCAGCAGCAATTGCCTCCACAAAGTACACAGGGAGCTGAGATGGTGGATTCCAGTGGGGACGAATTGATAATCTGTGAGGAGGGGGATGTACACGGTGATATATCGGAGGGTGAAGATGAGGTGGACATCTTGCCTCTGTAGAGCCAGTTTGTGCAAGGAGAGATTAATTGCTTCTTTTTTGGGGGGGGTCCAAACCAACCCGTCATATCAGTCACAGTCGTGTGGCAGACCCTGTCACTGAAATGATGGGTTGGTTAAAGTGTGCATGTCCTGTTTTGTTTATACAACATAAGGGTGGGTGGGAGGGCCCAAGGACAATTCCATCTTGCACCTCTTTTTTCTTTTCTTTTTCTTTGCATCATGTGCTGATTGGGGAGGGTTTTTTGGAAGGGACATCCTGCGTGACACTGCAGTGCCACTCCTAGATGGGCCCGGTGTTTGTGTCGGCCACTAGGGTCGCTAATCTTACTCACACAGCTACCTCATTGCGCCTCTTTTTTTCTTTGCGTCATGTGCTGTTTGGGGAGGGTTTTTTGGAAGGGACATCCTGCGTGACACTGCAGTGCCACTCCTAGATGGGCCCGGTGTTTGTGTCGGCCACTAGGGTCGCTAATCTTACTCACACAGCTACCTCATTGCGCCTCTTTTTTTCTTTGCGTCATGTGCTGTTTGGGGAGGGTTTTTTGGAAGGGACATCCTGCGTGACACTGCAGTGCCACTCCTAGATGGGCCCGGTGTTTGTGTCGGCCACTAGGGTCGCTAATCTTACTCACACAGCTACCTCATTGCGCCTCTTTTTTTCTTTGCGTCATGTGCTGTTTGGGGAGGGTTTTTTGGAAGGGCCATCCTGCGTGACACTGCAGTGCCACTCCTAGATGGGCCCGGTGTTTGTGTCGGCCACTAGGGTCGCTTATCTTACTCACACAGCGACCTCGGTGCAAATTTTAGGACTAAAAATAATATTGTGAGGTGTGAGGTATTCAGAATAGACTGAAAATGAGTGTAAATTATGGTTTTTGAGGTTAATAATACTTTGGGATCAAAATGACCCCCAAATTCTATGATTTAAGCTGTTTTTTAGTGTTTTTTGAAAAAAACACCCGAATCCAAAACACACCCGAATCCGACAAAAAAAATTCGGTGAGGTTTTGCCAAAACGCGTTCGAACCCAAAACACGGCCGCGGAACCGAACCCAAAACCAAAACACAAAACCCGAAAAATTTCAGGCGCTCATCTCTAGTTCAAAGACCTGCTGGTGAGAAAATTGTCAAGTCAAGCGGAACGCGACCTGTCAACATCTCCTCCTTCACATTCTCCCGCAACTGGGGGTGCGAGGAAAAGGCTCAGAATTCCGAGCCCACCCGCTGGCGGTGATGCAGGGCAGTCTGGAGCGACTGCTGATGCTGACATCTGGTCCGGACTGAAGGACCTGACAACGATTACGGACATGTCGTCTACTGGCACTGCATATGATTCTCTCCCCATTGAAAGAATGGTGGAGGATTATATGAGTGACCGCATCCAAGTAGGCACGTCAGACAGTCCGTACTTATAATGGCAGGAAAAAGAGGCAATTTGGGGGCCCGTGCACAAATTGGCTTTATTCTACCTAAGTTGCCCTCCCACAAGTGTGTACTCCGAAAGAGTGTTTAGTGCCGCCGCTCACCTTGTCAGCAATCGGCGTACGAGGTTACTTCCAGAAAATGTGGAGAAGATGATGTTCATTAAAATGAATTATAATCAATTCCTCCGTGGAGACATTGACCAGCAGCAATTGCCTCCACAAAGTACACAGGGAGCTGAGATGGTGGATTCCAGTGGGGACGAATTGATAATCTGTGAGGAGGGGGATGTACACGGTGATATATCGGAGGATGATGATGAGGTGGACATCTTGCCTCTGTAGAGCCAGTTTGTGCAAGGAGAGATTAATTGCTTCTTTTTTGGTGGGGGTCCAAACCAACCCGTCATTTCAGTCACAGTCGTGTGGCAGACCCTGTCACTGAAATGATGGGTTGGTTAAAGTGTGCATGTCCTGTTTATACAACATAAGGGTGGGTGGGAGGGCCCAAGGACAATTCCATGTTGCACCTCTTTTTTCTTTCATTTTTCTTTGCGTCATGTGCTGTTTGGGGAGTATTTTTTTGAAGGGCCATCCTGCGTGACACTGCAGTGCCACTCCTAGATGGGCCAGGTGTTTGTGTCGGCCACTAGGGTCGCTTATTTTACTCACACAGCTACCTCATTGCGCCTCTTTTTTTCTTTGCGTCATGTGCTGTTTGGGGAGTGTTTTTTGGAAGGGCCATCCTGTGTGACACTGCAGTGCCACTCCTAGATGGGCCAGGTGTTTGTGTCGGCCACTAGGGTCGCTTATCTTACTCACACAGCTACCTCATTGCGCCTCTTTTTTTCTTTGCGTCATGTGCTGTTTGGGGAGTGTTTTTTGGAAGGGCCATCCTGCGTGACACTGCAGTGACACTCCTAGATGGGCCAGGTGTTTGTGTCGGCCACTAGGGTCGCTTAGCTTAGTCATCCAGCGACCTCGGTGCAAATTTTAGGACTAAAAATAATATTGTGAGGTGTGAGGTGTTCAGAATAGACTGAAAATGAGTGGAAATTATGGTTTTTGAGGTTAATAATACCTTGGGATCAAAATGACCCCCAAATTCTATGATTTAAGCTGTTTTTTAGTGTGTTTTTTTAAAAAACACCCGAATCCAAAACACACCCGAATCCGACAAAAAAAATTCGGTGAGGTTTTGCCAAAACGCGGTCGAACCCAAAACACGGCCGCGGAACCGAACCCAAAACCAAAACACAAAACCCGAAAAATTTCAAGTGCACATCTCTAATACGCACACACATCATCTGCTATCAGTGTCTATCTATCTATCTCTCTCGCTATACACACATATATATATATATATATATGTATATCAATACATATATATTTATATATCTAGATCTCTATATAGGGATATGCAGGAATTATGATTTACAAGTAAAACTAGTACTAGTATATTACTAAGGGTTCCGTGTGGTGTGATACAGGAGGAGGACCATGGGGGGGGGGGGGGGGGGGGGTTGACACCAACCCTAGTGACGCCTCTGAGTATACATAGGTCTACTACAAACATTTGCACGGCTTACTAGTGGGAAGGAAGCAGCACAATCTTGATTATTTTATTAGTATCGGCTCTTGCCCTATACTAGGTGAAAGAGATCTGTAATAAACAGAGATATGTGTTTCGATTCTCCAGAAATCCGATTCCACTGAAAATATTTGTTTCCGAAACCGATCCGGTCTGGATCCCCTAAGGAGATCCAGTCCTGTCCGAGCAGAGTCCCAGTTTAATCTTCCAACGGTCCAGAATTCGGATTTTAAATCCAAACTTCGGGTTTTGAATTGCAAAAGTTACATGATTTTACCTGTTTTTATTGATTTTTTATTGTTTTTATCAATGATTGTTATTTTTTTTTAGCAATGTAAAACAGAACTGAATCCTGAATCTGAACCAAAACACTTGAGGGTGGTTTTGCCAAAAACAAAACACAATGATGAATTAGATCCAAAACCAAAACATGGGTGTCCATGCACATCTCTAGTAATACAGTAAACAGGCATCCCTTTGCTGCATGCATGGAAGTATAGCTACATACCACTATAAGCCAGCGACTCTCCCAAGAGACCTCTCTCTTGCATATGACTTCAGCAGTGCCACTTAGTTGCCACTCAGAGGATGGGATGTACTAACAGGAAAATGTTGTAAAAACCCTGTTTTCGGGTTTTGGGTTTTTAAAAAAAAATTGGGATATCAGGCTAGAAACTAAACAAAATTAGTCACGTAGAAACATATTCAGTGAATTATGTTCATTGAGGCCCGTTAGGGGCCACTGTATCTAATACATAAATCCAACGGGCTTCCAATCTCTTTAAGGTCAGTCCACGATTGCCCCCTCTCGGCGGGGAGGGAGGGGGGTACCCAGTCGATAATACATTTTAGTGTTGAGATTTGATGATCAAAACATACAAAATGCAGAACTATCTGAATATGTTTCCACGGGACTAATTTTGCTTAGTTTCTAGCCTGATATTCCAATTTTTACAAACAAGACGATATATAATTTTCTTGTTTGTATAAGGGGGGTAATTCTGAGTTGATCGCAGCAGGAACTTTGTTAGCAGTTGGGCAAAACCATGGCCCTCATTCCGAGTCGTTCGCTCGGTATTTTTCATCGCATCGCAGTGAAATTCCGCTTAGTACGCATGCGCAATGGCCCTCATTCCGAGTTGTTCGCTCGGTATTTTTCATCTCATCGCAGTGAAAATCCGCTTAGTACGCATGCGCAATGTTCGCACTGCGACTGCGCCAAGTAACTTTACTATGAAGAAAGTATTTTTACTCACGGCTTTTTCATCGCTCCGGCGATCGTAATGTGATTGACAGGAAATGGGTGTTACTGGGCGGAAACACGGCGTTTCAGGGGCGTGTGGCTGAAAACGCTACTGTTTCCGGAAAAAACGCAGGAGTGGCCGGAGAAACGGTGGGAGTGCCTGGGCGAACGCTGGGTGTGTTTGTGACGTCAACCAGGAACGACAAGCACTGAACTGATCGCACAGGCAGAGTAAGTCTGGAGCTACTCTGAAACTGCTAAGTAGTTAGTAATCGCAATATTGCGAATACATCGGTCGCAATTTTAAGAAGCTAAGATACACTCCCAGTAGGCGTAGGCTTAGCGTGTGTAACTCTGCTAAATTCGCCTTGCGACCGATCAACTCGGAATGAGGGCCAATATTCGCACTGCGACTGCGCCAAGTAATTTTACAATGAAGATAGTATTTTTACTCACGGCTTTTTCTTCGCTCCGGCGATCGTAGTGTGATTGACAGGAAATGGGTGTTACTGGGCGGAAACACGGCGTTTCAGGGGCGTGTGGTTAAAAACGCTACCGTTTCCGGAAAAAACGCAGGAGTGGCCGGAGAAACGGAGGAGTGTCTGGGCGAACGCTGGGTGTGTTTGTGACGTCAAACCAGGAACGACAAGCACTGAACTGATCGCAGATGCCGAGTAAGTCTGAAGCTACTCTGAAACTGCTAAGTAGTTTGTAATCGCATTATTGCGAATACATCGTTCGCAATTTTAAGATGCTAAGATTCACTCCCAGTAGGCGGCGGCTTAGCGTGAGCAACTCTGCTAAATTCGCCTTGCGAGCGATCAACTCGGAATGAGGGCCCATGTGAAGTGCAGGTGTGGCAGATATAACATGTGCAGAGAGAGTTAGATTTGGGTGGGTTATTTTGTTTCCGTGCAGGGTAAATACTGGCTGCTTTATTTTTACACTGCAATTTAGATTGCAGATTGAACACACCCCACCCAAATCTAACTCTCTCTGCACATGTTAAATCTGCCACCCCTGTAGTGCACATGGGGGTTAATTCTGAGTTGAACGCAGCAGGAAATTTTTTAACAGTTTAGCAAAACCATGTGCACTGCAGGGCAGGCAGATATAACATTTGCAGAGAGAGTTAGATTTGGGTGTGGTGAGTTCAATCTGCAATCTAAATTGCAGTGTAAAAATAAAGCAGCCAGTATTTACCCTGCACAGAAACAAAATAACCCACCCAAATCTAACTCTCTCTGCAAATGTTATATCTGCCCCCCCCCCCCCCCCCCCCCCCCCCCCTTGCAGTGCACATGGTTTTGCCCAATTGCTAAAAAAAATGTCCTGCTGCGATCAACTTGGAATTACCCAGGGATGTGCAGTCAGGGGAGGCAGGGGAGGCAGTGCCTCCCCTGCCATTAGTGATTCCATCATTCCATTAATGATTAAAATAATATAAAGAAGATACTTATGACACATTCTGTGTCATAAGTATCTGTTTCATATTATTTAAAGCACCTTGGCTTTTAAATTGACTTTGGGAGGCACTGATAGTGGTGCCTCCAGCAGTCAATGGGACAGGGGACAAAGCGGGGGGCGGGGCCATGCTGCGGGCTGTTAAAGCCCGTTGAAAATCAATGAAGAAGCGGCACCATTAGAGGTGCCGCTGTGACACAGGGGTGTGCTTTCACCCATGAAAGCACGCCCCTGTCAGGAGGAGGGATGTGATTGGCAAGCGGCTCCGTCACTGGAGCCGCTGTCAATCATCACTGGGTGGTTGCGGGGCGGGCATATGCGGCGGCAGTGCGGGCAATAGTAGCGGTCAGGTCCGGACTGGCGAGTGCCCCTACAGTGTATGGGTCCGCCTGTCATATGTGCGCCCGCGCCGCCCCCCCATCAGCGTTACCTCTGTGAACTCGGACCAGTGACGTGCGGTGGGGTCCCTGGTGAACTATCTATTTAACTGACTTCGCTGAGGACATCAGCCGCCGTCCCGTCCCCCGTTCCCCCCCCACCCGTCCGTGCGGCCGCGACCACCGGCACCCACCCCCTTTTAACCCGCGGCACATTGTGCTGGCCATGTCGGCGCAGTGGAAGGCAGGCTCACTAGCCTTGGCCTCCCTGCACCGCATATGTAGTGTGATGTCAGGACATTTGACATCACTAAAGCACCACCCCGGCACCCATTCGCGCCTGGAATGGCAGTGTCAGCACCTGAGGTGAGGACTCTGAGGAGAGTCCTGCTGGCTGCTGATCCACTGCTGGTATTATGATATATATATATATATATATATATATATTTGTGTACAAGATCACAGCCGCCCACTGATCACCACCGCCAGCCACCCACCGCTGCCTGCCACCCAACGCTCACCCCTGCCAGGCACCCACCACTCACCGCCGCCAGCCACCCGCCGCCACCTGCAACAAATGGCGGTCACCGTCAGCGGGACCTCACCACCGCTGCCCATGGGTGCCTCCGCCGACCAGAGTCAGGTAATGTTCCCCTGCTGTCACTCACTCTCCCTGTCATTACCGTCTCTGTCCCTACTGTCACTCTCTCTCTCCCTGCTGTCACTTTCGTAACTCTCTCCCTACTGTCACTCTCGTCACTATCTCCCTGCTGTCACTCTCATCACTCTCTCCCTGCTGTCACTCTCGTCACTCTCTCTCCCTGTCGTTACTCTCTCTCTCTCCCTGCTGTCACTCTCGTAACTCTCTCCCTGCTGTCACTCTCGTCACTCTCCCTGCTGTCACTCTTGTCACTCTCTCTCCCTGTCGTTACTCTCTCTCTCTCTCCCTGCTGTCACTCTCGTAACTCTCCCTGCTGTCACTCTCATCACTCTCTCCCTGCTGTCACTCTCGTCACTCTCTCTCCCTGTCGTTTCTCTCTCTCTCTCCCTGCTGTCACTGTCGTTACTGTTGTCACTCTCTCACCCTGTCGTTACTCTCTCTCTCTCCCTGTCGTCACTCTAGCTGTCCCTGCTGTCACAATTTCAGCTCATTCAGTGTGCTACAATGCGAGTTTCGGCTCATTCAGTGTGCTATGATGTGAATTTCGGCTCATTCAGTGTGCTATAATGTGAGTTTCGGCTCATTCAGTGTGCTACAATGTGAATTTCGGCTCATTCAGTGTGCTATAATGTGACTGTCGGCTCATTCAGTGTGCTACAATGTGAATTTCGGCTCATTCAGTGTGCTATAATGTGAATGTCGGCTCATTCAGTGTGCTGCAGGGTGAATTTCGGCTCAGTCAGTGTGCTACAGGGTGAATTTCGGCTCAGTCAGTGTGCTACAAGGTGAATTTCGGCTCATTCAGTGTGCTACAATGTGAATTTCGGCTCATTCAGTGTGCTACAATGTGAATTTGGGGTCATTCAGTGTGCTATAATGTGAATGTCAGCTCATTCAGTGTGCTACAGGGTGAATTTAGGGTCATTCAGTGTGCTATAATGTGAATGTCAGCTCATTCAGTGTGCTACAGGGTGAATTTCGGCTCAGTCAGTGTGCTACAATGTGAATTTCGGCTCATTCAGTGTGCTACAATGTGAATTTCGGCTCAGTCAGTGTGCTACAATGTGAATTTCGGCTCATTCAGTGTGCTACAATGTGAATTTCGGCTCATTCAGTGTGCTACAATGTGAATTTCGGCTTATTCAGTGTGCTACAATGTGAATTTCGGCTCATTCAGTGTGCTACAATGTGAATTTCGGCTCAGTCAGTGTGCTACAATGTGACTGTCGGCTCATTCAGTGTGCTACAATGTGAGTTTCGGCTCATTCAGTGTGCTACAATGTGACTGTCGGCTCATTCAGTGTGCTAGAATGTGAGTTTCGGCTCATTCAGTGTGCTACAATGTGACTGTCGGCTCATTCAGTGTGCTAGAATGTGAGTTTCGGCTCATTCAGTGTGCTACAATGTGAATTTCGGCTCATTCAGTGTGCTACAATGTGAATTTCGGCTCATTCAGTGTGCTACAATGTGAATTTCTGCTCATTCAGTGTGCTACAAGGTGAATTTCGGCTCATTCAGTGTGCTACAATGTGAATTTTGGCTCATTCAGTGTGCTACAAGGTGATTTCGGCTCATTCAGTGTGCTACAATGTGAATTTCGGCTCAAACAGTGTGCTACAATGTGAATTTTGGCTCGTACCGTGTGCTATAAGGTGAAAGGGGCACCAGTACTAGATAGTATAAGGTGTTCTACTACACTGGACATGCCCCCTTTTGGTTGACCACGCCCAAAAAAGGGGCGCGCATAATTGCATCCTTGACTCTTGCATAGCCCCACTTCGAAATTTCCATTTCGACCACTGTGTGTGTGTGTGTGTGTGTGTGTATATATATATATATATATATGTGTGTGTGTGTGTGCCTCCCCAGCCAATTACCTCACCGCACGTCACTGGAATTACCCCCATGGTTTTGCCCAACTGCTAACAAAATTCCTGCTGCGATAAACTCGGAATTACCCCCCATGTGCACTGCAGGGGGGGCAGATATATCATGTGCAGAGAGAGTTAGATTTGGGTGGGTTATTTTTTTTCTGTGCAGGGTAAATACTGGCTGCTTTATTTTTACACTGCAATTTAGATTGCAGATTGAACACACCACACCCAAATCTAACCCTCTCTGCACATGTTATATCTGCCTCCCCTGCAGTGCACATGGTTTTGCCCAACTGCTAGAAAAAATTCCTGCTGCTATCAACTTGGAATTACCCCAATATGTGTATTTTTCATAATCATTTTTTTGTCGTTTAATGTTCGCATATTTTATTGATTTTGTGATACTGTAACATTGAGATGTTCCATTAACTGCCTTTGGTATGCTGAATGGCTATGGGGCGGACTCGTACTATGTTATATAATGTATGTGTGAAATATGTATTTTGGCCACTGGTTAACGATAACCATTGATTGTGGATACTTATGATTGATAGTTATATACAGTACATATTAGAATTTGTGGCCTGTTAACAGTTTCTGTTATGATGTAGCGCTCCAGGGTTGGATCTGACGCGATTGCCGTGCACTTCCACCTTATGGAGCACGGACTTCCGGTAAATGGAATGCTATGCTCTATGTGTGCATCCAGAAGCACACATAGAGCAGTCCATGACATGGCTATTTAGGGGTGCCATAGGCAATGGAGGATATGCTGCTGCTGCTCATGGACTTTGCTTGTCTTGACAAAGGTCCACCTAGGACTGAAACGTCGACCTATGCTTTTAAATATGTGACCAATAAAGAAGACAGTACCGTTGTTGTATTGGTGAGTGCCCCATTTCACTGCTATATTATTCTTCAGATCCAGATGGTCATCTGGCTTGGCTGCACCCCTAAAGCAGACTGATGGAGTATGTGAGTGCTGATAAGCAATGTGGTATATATACTGTATATCTGTTCCAATTTGCGATGATTGTACCAATGTATCAGCAATTTTTCCCCATCATATGGAAAGGATGCAATAGCAGTAGGCATCCTTCTGCTCAGGTTAGCTTCTGCCTATATTAGTGTAATACAACCCCTGTGTTGGAGTTGGGGCATACCTGTTTTCTCCAGATGACGCTTGCTGCTTTCAGATCTCTCACGACTTCTTCCGTTGGAGCCTGTGGCAGAAGAATGGACACCTCAAAGATGACCCACAGATAAAGAATAATACAAATTGCTGGTGACAACAATTTATTTTGGAAGGAGGCGATTACTCACCGCTGTAAGGTCAATTGTGGTGAGAACGAAACACATACACTATGTATCAACATATCCAATCCTACCCCTAAGGCATCTGGTAACGGCAAACATCAATCACAATTTGAGAACTTAAAAGGCACAGAGATGGTTCAGCCAATTAATCACATGCAACATCAAACTCTTCGGTACAATTGCCTACTATGAGGGTCATAAGGCAATAAATGTTCTGGTACTAAATTGACACTATGTCTATGCTATCCACTGGGTGGTGCTGTACACCAAATAATAGCATTCAGTTCCTGTGCTGTGGTTTCTGTCTTGTATCAGTGTCACAAATTAGTAAAGCCTGCATGGTAAGAGGCAAAGTCAACAGACACTAGGTAAGTATTTGCAGGAAGACATGTAAGGTGAGTAACCTTAAGTATGACACAGCAACAATAAATAATGGCATTAAAGATATTTGTATCCACAGAAAGGTAAGTCAATTAGCATACTGTCACACAGAGCAAACTAATAAAGTCGTAAAAACAATTCCGGCTGGCAGAGTAAGGACAGGAGTTCGAGCAACTCTATCCCTTTTAGGGAACTATATGATAATAACTGGATGCAGTTTATATATAATATCACTACCTGGGGCAGTAGTGAGACATAATTAACTTGGGAGTCTTTGGCTTGAAGATTTGGGGTCAGGGGCGTCCCCCTTGTTCCCTACTACAAATGTTTGTCAGCAATAGTGGAGGTGCACAATAATATTGGCCAGCTGAGGAATATTTGTTAGGGTACCTGCCGTGTTTTGATCACTCTCCCAGGTGCGGATGGGTATCCCTGTGTCCTCAACTTGTAGCCGCAGCTTCTCTCTTATGCCAGCTACAGGGGCTCCCTGTCCTGTCTCCCTTTTCTGTAAATTGCCTGTGGCTTAACAGTCACTCTGTGCAGTGCGTGGTAGTGGCCCCGTGTGTAGCAGCTCTTCACCTGCTCCCGCTGATCTTAGCTGCATCTCTCCTTCTGGCTGGCTGCAGCGGTGCCTCTGACTGGTGCTGGTCTCAGCTGCGTATCCCCTTCTGTCACGTGGTGCGGTCCAGTCCCTCTGGCTGGTGGCGCCTTCCTTGTGGTCCGGCTAACCATGGCTCTCTCTCTTCTCTACACGCGCTGGCTCAGCTCCTGCAGCAGCTTCTTCTCTCCACACACCGCGGTTTCTTCTCCCGCACACCGGACCAGTGACTCCTCCATCTCCTTGCGGTGAGCTCCTCTCCTTTCACGCCTCTACTCCTCCAATCCCAAGCGTTCCTGGGGTTCCTGATCTCAGGAAAATCTACAGACTGCCCTGGGTCCTAATCCCTATCCCACAGCTCTTCTCCCTCTCCGGGCCATTGCTAGGCAACCACGTAAGGACTTATCACTTACAGGGCCATTTTAATGGGGATTCCTCGTGCAGCACTGACAGCAATTTAGGGCTGTAATAGCATGCAGCAGGGGTACCCCAAATTTGGGTATCACATGTTCCTTTTGCGGAATTATGCATATCCTTACGCATTTTCTTTTAAAGTGACTCAACAGTCCTGACTAACAGACGTTTGATGACAACTTTCAACAATTAAAGGTAATCAATTTAGACATGAACATATCTACATTTGGCACATTATACATTCTACTCTCTGTAGCGCAAGGGCAGAACACCTTTAGTACTGCGTTCATACCTCCTGATACCAATTACATTAGGTTCGCTTCCAGATTCAGAGACATCTGAAGACAAGAACTGTCTGTCACTAGTGAGTTTGTCATCCGATGACTCTGGAGCAACACTCCGGGTAATGGGGTAGGGAATGGCATTTCCCATAAACATCAACAACTTAATGGGGTCATCAAGTGGTATACCTCCCTGGGGCCCCCATCCCTCCGCCATAGGACATCCCTCCTTCTGCGGTATAGGTTCTTCGTAAGTGAACAACTTCAGTTGGTCACGCGGTACAGTGCTGAGTCGACCATCTCCTCCCTTGATCTGGTACATAAACAGGTCATCAGTCGGGACTCTTGTGATGGCGTACGGCACAGACTCCCACATGGTGTTGAGTTTACTGGTTCTGCGTTTTTTTTCTCCACACTCTGTCGCCTACTTGTCGAGGCACCGGCCGTGCGTTAGCATTATAGTTTATCTCTTGCCAGGCGTGTACGACTTCCAGATGCTTTTCTACAACTTGCCTGGCGGTCTCGATGCGGTGCTGGTGTTCTTGTACCCAGTCAGTTTGCAGAGTACTGGGTTCTTCAACCTCTGGGGTCAGCTTCAGGTCCTTAAGGAGTTTGCCTTGTCTCCCAAACATTAGATAGAAGGGTGTGAAGCCTGTTGAGCAGTGTTCTGTATTGTTATACAGATATGTCATCTCAGATAGGAATTTGGGCCATTGAGTCCTTGATTCTGTGGAGAGGCTTCGAAGCATCCTTATCATTATCTGATTAGCTCTCTCACAGAGTCCATTTCCATGTGGGTGGTAGGCGGTGGTTCTCAACTTGCGGCACCCGTACATGTTACACAGTTCACGGAACAGTTGAGATTCAAATGCTGGGCCCTGATCTGTCAGGACCCGATCGGGATACCCATAGGGCTTGACAAAAAGTTTCATGAAGAGCTCGGCCATTGTCTTTGCGGTTAGGTTGCGTGTGGGTACCACCATGAGGAACCAGCTGTAGTGGTCCATTAACGTCAAGGCGTATTGGAAGCTTCATGTTATCTAGTACCACCAATTAAGCTGGGCGGCTGCTTGTAATCGGATGAAGGGGTCTTTCTGGGAGTCTTCAGCTGGGCGTTTCAGGTTGCAACTCATGCAGTTGTGGCACCATCTTTCAACATCTGCCCACATTCCAATCCAGAAGTATCGCCTTCTCAGAGTTGCCTCAGTCTTCTATGTCCCAAAATGGCCGGACTGGTTGTGATAAGCGGTGAGTAAGAAGCGGGCTCATTCTTTTGGTACCACAATATGATGGATGGGCTGGTGGATACCAGGGTCAAGACTTGTACGAATGACAAGTCCTTGTCGAAGACTCAGGCGATCACAATGTCTTAACAGTTTGACCAACTCTTGATCTGCATTAGGTCTTTGTACATTGGTCAGCCGACCATCTCGGCGGAGAAGCTCTTTAAGGTTCCGGATCACCGAACTCTCTTTTTGGATCAGCTCCCAATCAAATCCCCATTTGTCTTGAGGACTGGGTTCAGGTGACGGATCTGTGGTGATAGCAACAGGGTCGGAGGTGACAATAGATCTTTGCTCCTTAGGAGCCTTGAAGACAGGAGTTTCAACATCCTCAGCCCAGTCTCGCTCTTCCTCCTCAATGTCCACTGTGGGCAGGCAGGACAGGGCGTCTGCATTGCCATTGGATTACCTGCTGCTTTATGTTACTGTGTAGCGAAAGTTGGCAAGGTGTGACAGCCATCTCTTCTCCATCGCTCCTAACCTGGCCATGGACAGATGGGCCAAGGGGTTGTTGTCGGTGACAATTACAAAAGGGGTGGTGGCCAAGTAGTTTTTAAACTTCTCTGTCACTGCCCAGATCAGGGCAAGCAGCTCCAGTTTGAATGTGCTGTTGTTTTCATTATTACGTTCTGTCTTCCTGAGGCCCTGACTGGCATAGTCAATCACCCTTTCCCGGCCATTCTGCATTTGCGATATCACAGCTCCCAGGCCACGGTGGCTGGCATCAGTGTAGACCTGGAAGGGCTTCTCATAGTCAGGGTAGGCCAGGAGGGGTGCCTCGACCAGTGACCGCTTAAGTTGTTCAAAAGATCCTTGGTGATCTTCCGTCCATGTGACTATTGCCGTACTTTGCCTCTCTTGGCCCGACTTGCCACACAGGAGTTCATGGAGTGTTCTGGCCACTTTGGCGAAGTTTTCTATGAAGCGCCGGTAGTATCCGACGAACCCCAGGACCAGGAAGTTGTGCACATCTTTGGTGGTTCTTGGTACTTAAGTGATGCACCACGCTGATCTTTGCTGGGTCTGGCTTCACCCCCTTGGTGCTCACAATGTGCCCGAGGTACTGCACCTTTGCCTTCAGGAGGTGGCATTTGGATGGCTTCAACTTCAGGCCACATCGAGTCAGCTTCTTCCAGGTGTTTCATATAGTCCTCGTATGTCTTTGAGAAGATGATAATATCATTGAGATACAGGAAGACCATCTCAAAGTTACAGTGGCCCAAGCAGTATTCCATGACTCTTTGGAAGGTGGCAGGGGCATTGCAGAGGCCGAACGGCATTCGATCGAATTCGAACAGGCCCATGGGGGTGATAAAAGCCGTTTTCTCCCAATCTTCCAGGGCCATCATGATCTCCCAGTATCCTCTGGTCAAATCCAAGGTTGAGAAGTAGACAGCGGTTTTCAGGGCAGTCAGGGACTCCTCAATTCATGGCAGTGGATATGCGTCCTTGTGATTGACCGCATTCAACCTCCTGTAATCGAAGCAGAAATGAAGGCTGCCAGCCTTCTTTTTGACAATGGCCAGTTGGGTGGCCAATAGGCTGTGGCTCTCCTTGATCACGCCGGCCTCTTGCAACTCGTTGATCATGGTTTGTACCGGTAAGTATATGGCCGGTGCGAGTGGCCTGTGTCTCTCTTTAATTGGCGGGCTCATTCCAGTGGGAATGTGGTGTTGCACCCCCTCTGCTGTACCAAAGTCAGCTGGGTGTTGGCTGAAAGCTCTGGCGTTCCTGCACACAACTTGGACAATACCCTCTTGTTGGTTCTCTGGTGTATCTTCATCTCCGATTTGGATCTTGTTCCAACAGGGGGTGTCCGTGGTGATTAGGTTGGATTGGCTGGCCACAGTTCTTTGTCGAGTTCCAGACACTGTTTCTCCCAGCACATCTTGGAAGTTGACCAGCACCATACTGGCCACTGGGCAGTTCCAGAACATCCGAATCGGGTAACTGTGTGGGCTGAGTGCCCAGACTGGAACTCTTCCACATTCCACTCTCACCAGTGTCCTGACCATTGTGAATGGCTGCTGCCCATCAGGGTCACAGGCTTCGATGATGGCTTTATAATCCCACCCACCTGGGCCGATCCTGGCCTTACATCATATCACGTGTTCGGCATTGGGTTGAAGTATAATGGGTCAGTGGTCCGTGATCCTGGCCTTGCCCACTTATCCTTTGGGGTTAGTGAAATGCTTGTGTCCTTCAAGCAGATGCACCATTCTTTCTGGGCCGCAGACCTCACCTCGATTCTGAAGGCCTCCACCAGCTTGTTGGGACAATTTCCCAGCACGTTCATCCCCAGAATGACAGGGGGCAAGTGTTCATTGCAGGAAGTAATGACCAAACAGCCTTGGTGTTCTAGCTGTGCCTCGCCAATAGATAAATTGGACTCCCAGTAGCCACGGAACTAAATCGACTGGCCGTTGCTGGCCAGTAGGCTTAGCCAGGTGGTAGGTGGTGTCCCGATCTTGCTCTCTTTCCAGTGTTTTCGTAACTCAGTGAGCTGAATAGTTGTCACTTGGGATCCAGTATCCAAGAGAGCTGCCATTTCCACTCCGTTGACCCTTATCTTCAATTGGGGACACTTGTCACATATCGTGGCCACCATTCCGGTGCCGATGGACCTATTTGTGAGGTTCTTCGTG
Source organism: Pseudophryne corroboree (assembly GCF_028390025.1). NCBI lineage: Eukaryota > Metazoa > Chordata > Amphibia > Anura > Myobatrachidae > Pseudophryne > Pseudophryne corroboree. Next base: position 662,364,501 of record NC_086445.1, read on the forward strand.
AGGGTTGGTACCTCGCCACGGGGTCACGTCGTTTAAAGGCTCGTCCTCACATTCGTGCTCAACATGTCCACTCAACTTGCAATGTCGACAGATGGGCCTCCCTTGAGTATTAAACTGATCGGTGGGGCGTCGTCCTGAGCCATGCGGGATGTCCCACTGACATCTGTTTTTCACCCGAATTGCAACGCCATCCTCCGCGTTTATTCTCGGCCTGTTCCAAGCTTATATCTCTTTCATCATCTCCGTTACAGCACTGGTGAGAGCCCCGATCGGATATTGGCTGTTTTGGCCCTGCTGGGTGACAACTTGTTTAGGCTTGCTGAGTTCGGGCATCAAACACAGTTGTGCCTCGTTGCACTCTTCATCCTCGGTCTGTTCCAAGGTCGCCCCATATTCTGCATCTGTGTTCTGATTCAACCCCAGTATATCCATTGAGGTTTCTTTAAATTCGGGGAAGGTGTATTCGGGTTTCTGTCATCTCCACATCCTTAGCTGGGCCCTCATTGCCTCGCTTCTGTCTCCTTCAATAAACAGGTCCATCAATGTTTCATCGATGTGTTCTACTTCTCTTGGAGCTCTAGCTTAGATTGCCCGCATTGCCATTTGTAACCCCAGGGCAAAATCTTGCAAGGATTCTCGTGGTTGTTGTATTCGGGCGTATAGTTGCCCCTTCAATTATGCGATGGAATGGGAGTTAAAGATGCTGGCCAGTTTCTTCAGAATCCCTTCAGCTGATTTTTGGTCTGTGTCCACCCATGATTGGGCCTCCCATAGTGCAGAGCCCTTTAGCTGGCCGATGACAATCTCTGCCTGTTGTTCCTCGCTCAGCGTGTATAACCGGAACATTGAGTGTAGCTTTTTCTTGAATTCCGTGAAGGAGCTGGTCCCCTGTAAGCAGGTGTTACCTGAATATGTAGGAAGCCAGGGAGCCCCGAAGTAAAAGGGCATAGTGGTCAGTGCTGTTGGCATTACTGATGCTGGGGGTGCTGAGTTGGGTGCCTCAGGTTCTCATCGGGGTAGAAATGGGCTGCAGTTGTACTCCTGCTTCCGGTGCAACTTGCGGCTGCGACATCTCACCGTTTACAAGGGTGTCTGTGATCCTATTCATAGATGCCAAGTTGTAATACAACCCCTGTTTTGGAGTGGAGGCATACCTGTTTTCTCCAGATGATGCTTGCTGCCTTCAGACCTCTCACAGCTTCTTCTGTAGGAGCCTGTGGCAGAAGAAAGGACACCCCAAAGATGACCCACAGATAAAGAATAATACAAATTGCTGCTGACAACAATTTATTTTGGAAGGAGGCGATTAGTCAACGCTGTAAGGTCAATTGTGGTTAGAATGAAACACATACACTATGTATCAACATAACCAATCTTAGCCCTAAGGCATCTGGTAACGGCAAACATCAATCACAATTTGCAAAATTAAAAGGCACAGAGATGGTTTAGCCAATTAATCACATACAACATCAAAACTTCGGTACAATTGCCTACTATGAGGGTCATAAGACAATAAATGTTCTGGTGCTAAATTGACACTATGTCTATGCTATCCACTGGGTGGTGCTGTACACCAAATAATACCATTCTGTTCCTGTGCTGTGGTTTCTGTCTTCTATCAGTGTCACAAATTAGTAAAGCCTGCATGGTAAGGGTGGACTCCTGAGGCAAAGTCAACAGACACCAGGTAAGTATTTGTAGGAATACATGTAAGGAGAGTAACCTTAAGTATGACACAGCAACAATGAATAACGGCATTAAAGATATTTGTATCCACGGAAAGTCAATTAGCATACTGTCACGTAGAGCAAACTAATAAAGTCGTAAAAACAATTCCGGCTGGCAGAGTAAGGACAGGAGATCGAGCAACTCTTTCCCTTTTAGGGAACTATATGATAATAACTGGTTGCAGTTCATATATAATATCACTACCTGGGGCAGTAGTGAGACATAATTAATTTGGAAGATTTTGGTTTCAAGATTTGGGGTTAGTGGCGTCCCCCTTGTTCCCTACTAGAAATGTTTGACAGCAATAGTGGAGGTACACAATAATATTGGCCAGCTGGAGAATATTTGTTAGGGTACCTGCAGTGTTTTGATCATTCTCCCGGGTGCAGATGGGTATCCCTGTGCCCTCCGTTTGTAGCCATAGCTTCTATCTTATGCCGGCTGCAGGGGCTCCCCATCCTGTCTTCCTTTTCTGTAAATTGTCTGTGGCTTAACAGTCACTCTGTGCAGGGTGGGGTAGTGGCCCCGGGTGTAGCGGCGCACACCTGTTCCCGCTGGTATTAGCTGCGTCTCGCCGTCTGGCTGGCCACAGTGGTGCCTCTGCCTGGCGCTGGTCCCAGCCACGTCCCCCTTCTGTCACGTGGTGCGGCCCCATCCCCCTGGCTGGCGCTGGCTTCTTTGTGCTCCAGCTAACCGAGGCTTTCTCTCTTCTCCACATGCGCCGGCTCAGCTTCCACAGCGGATTCTTCTCTCCACACAGGGCCGTTTCCTCTCCCGCGCACCAGACCCGTCACTCCTCCTTCTCCTTGGGGTGAGCTCCTCCTCTCTCCTTTCATGCCTCTGCTCCTAAATCCCCAGCGCTCCAGGGGTTCCCGCTCTCTGTAAAACCTACAGACTGCACTGTGTCCTAATATCCCACAGCTCTTCTCCCTCTCCGGGCCGTTGCTAGGCAACCAGGTAATGACTTATCCCTTACAGGGCAATTTTACAGGGGATTTCTCGGGCAGCATTGGCTGCAATTTAGGGCTGTAATGGCATGCAGCAGGGTTACCCCAAAGTGGGTATCACATTAGCATATAATCGCAGTTGCATATTACAAAAGTTAGCAGCAGCAAGAACAACCGCAACAGAACGATCCTCTATGTGCACTATTTCAGTTTTGTACACTATGCCAATGTTTTCACAATTGAGCAATTATTATCAGACTGTGCTGCAATCGCACTGCACAAGTGTACCTTTGTGATTCCGCTCACAGTGGGTGCTTCTTTGCAGTGTGATTGACAGGAAGTGACCATTTGGGGTGGTAACAGGGAGTGGCGGTAAAAATGCAGGCATGTCATGGGACATTTTCGGGGTGTGCATACACTATCAGCTGCAATCATGTACACAGAGGAACATGGCGCCTGCGTTGATACTATCCCGGCCAATTTGCATAGCCACAGACCTACTCCAGCAGTTGATGTTTCCTGTTGTGTAGGCTGCTAATGTGTACGCAGTTGCGAATGGTTTTGTGATCACTTTGGTGGGTGTCTCTTTTTATTTCTACATTAGCAGCACATCTATTACCTAGAAAATTGCAATTGCATTAGCGTACAACTCTGAATTAGGCCCTATAGTCAGTTTGAATTTTTTTTTTAAAAGAACCCTATTATCCTGTTTCCAGGTTAATTTGTTAATTTTTATTATGTATGTTATTCTGTTTATATCCTATTAACATTTACAATTTGATATATCATTCTTATTCACTATAATAATTTTGTATTTTACCGCGGATCAGAACTTTTGTTATTTGTCCAGTTAGGAGAAGATGCTGTTGGTTATTGGTGATTGGTTTTCCCTCAAACCAGTTGATGCTTTAAATTTACAAGCTATTGTATATCATCAAAATCATGCAGGTTCCAGCAAATCGGAACTCATTACATGTACCCTGAATCTAAAAAAAATATTTCCGGGGTGGGCCATGGCCCTAGTGGCTTGTAGGTTTTTGTATGCAGCCCTGTGGGGCCGTGAACAAAAATATGCAAGTTCGGAGATACTAAAAGTGTAGCATATAACTGCATTTAGGGGGTAATTCAGACCTGATCGCTGCTGTGCGTTTTCTCACAGGCTGTGATCAGGTCTGAACTGTACATGTGTATGCACCGCAATGCGATGGACCGCAGCAACGGGGAGCGCCACTCAGCGACGGGATTGTGCGAAAAATCCGAAAATCACCGGCGATCGCAAGGAGATTGACAGGAAGAGGGCGTTTGTGGGTGGCAATTGACTGTTTTTAAGGAGGGTCCAGAAAAACGCAGGAGGGACCAGGCGTTTGGTGGGAAGATTCCTGACGTCAGCTCCGGCCCCGATCATTGCAGCGGCTGAGTAAGTTCTGGGGTGAGCAGAAACTGCACAAGCTTATGTTTGCGCAGTTCTGCTACAAATGCACACCTGCACATATCCAAAACCCTCCTCCTGTAGGTGGCAACTACCTGATCGCAGGGATGCAAAAAATGCACCCTAGCGATCAGGTCTGAATTACCCCCTTAGTCCCACAGCAACATTGACCTACTATCCTTTGACATACACATCACGTCAGTTAGGTATAGTAATGTCAGTCACTCATTAATTCCTAACTAGCCATAGAAATATACTGTAGCTATATTTCTTCGAGGTCAATAGTCTCCACAGGGATTATCTTGGGTGTGGCTGGTGGTGACCAAGACTGGCAGTGAACAACATAAGCTTGTGAGCCTCCCAGGATGCGCTGGGCCCCTCTCCCCTCATATCCCGCTTCTGTTTTGTTCAATGCCAGCATATGCTGGTTGCCACTGAACAGGGACTGCAGCAAAGCAGCCAAGCTTTTGATTTTTGTTTTTGTGTTTCTTGAGCATTCAGTACCTGGCAGTCTAGGGGATACCAGTGCTGATGCTCCTACACCCCCACCAGAGCTGCAACACTACAAGTGGGTTGGTGATTTCGGTGGGACCCCCTGCACCATTCCACTAGCAGAGGCACAGGGTACACTCAGGACTGCACTGGACACATAAGGGACTGATAAGGTGGGACCCAGGGGATGGACCAACAGCGCTGACGTGCTCCCAGACCATTAAGTGCCCTACGGATGCACTAGACCACCAAGGCTTAATATATACTGGTGCTGGGGACCCTATTTTGGCCATGAGTACCAGTGGTGGAAGCCAGCAAGGGGAGGTCAGCAAATCCCCAGCGGCCCCATCACCAGCCTAGGGCACCATTCCACTGTGGTCTTCCCACTCTGGGCTGCTCCTCCTCAACCTCCTTCATCAAGAGATGATGAGCAGCTATAGCAGAGCTATACAGGTCTACAGCAGTGTTGAGCATTGAGCTGAGTCTCCATGTATATCTCTCCTCAGTCAGGTTATACACAGCACTGCATATCCCACCAGCCTTCTCAACATGGCTGCCTATTACAGTTAAATTGTATTCCTGCATTGTACTGTATGTGACTTACAGTATGCTAGTGCTGCTGCTTGTACTTCTCTCTCTTTCTCACTGTACAATAGTACAACAATCTTGGCGCCCATTGTTTAAAGGTGCTCTGAGTTTCACAGGGGTACAAAACTGATCTACATGCCAAACAACGCCTCGCAGCTAAACTACCCTCCCCTCCCTCTGTGACACTGATCCATTGACCTCCACCCTGGCAACCCCCTCCCAGTGACCTCCATGACTGCAGATTGGGCTGGTGAAAAATCGGGTAATTTTTCACTGCAGCCAGAAAGCCCTGCCACATTAGCAGCCGTGACAATGCCTTATGTGTTAGTGGCAGTGGAGACAAGGGATCAGAGAGGTTTGTCAATTGGGCTATGCAGGCACAGGCTACAGTATGTTTCCAAAGCACACATTGCGTCGCATGGCCCATACCGTTCCTAACATATGGTTCCTTCTTCCTACAGTACAGCAGCAGCGGGCTGTGGGTCCCGATCCTCCTCCACGCGTCCACAACTTCATGATTGGCTATGAGTGACTGTGGGAGGCTGAAGCAATGAGCATCACTAGAAGTCCAGTAATCCTTCATTCTTCTCTCCTATTTCTTTTTTATTAACTTGGCAGGGTTGTTGAGACTGGGCAGCCTTGTAGGAAACTTAGCAAAGGGCAAGCAATTACAGACAGCTGTAGATTCTCATTTACTTTTAACCAGCTGCAAAGCAGCTAAAAGATCCATGTACTAACAGAGCATAGCTCTTCTGGATTCACTATGCAGGAGCCCCCCTGAAAATTAGTGACATAGTGACACTGCACAGATACAGGGGAAAATTGCATGGGGGGTATTCATAAGTCATAATAAACATGTTACTGTATGGGAAAGATTAATACAATGGGAGCCCTATATGTGGAGAATATAAGGGGACAAGATGTGGGGAGAAGCGATATGTGGGATGATATGGGGGAGGATATACAGATGGTACCATGATATATAATTTATCTAGATTTATATACCTACCAACATCTTTCCTGGGTTCATGTTCAGGAGAGGTGAGGTGGGTTTTGGGCAAGGGGGATTAGCTGTAGAAAAATTAGCGAGTGTTGGGAGCCCCTTAAGTCATAGGTGTAGCAGACCCCATGATTCCTGTTGCCAGCACTGCCAATAGCTGTCCTAGTTTGGGCCATCTACACCCCTTTTAGGATGTATCATGGGCTTAGACTGCAAGTGCAGTGGTTTTACCATCCACAGCATAGATACAAATCTCTCCACAACTGTGGCACCTTCGTTATGTGTTTGTGAATATCTTTGCATGACCAATCTCTGAAGATAATATATGCAAGACTTGGAGGAATCAATCTATAAGTAGTAGCTCAGTGATTTACATGGCACAAATAGTATCAGATTCGGGCCATTTCTTAAGGAGTTTAATTTAGTTAAACCACACAACTGTGTCCTAGCTGGTTTCTCTACCAATCATAGAGTGGTTGAGCTCCATTTGCAGTCATAACTCCAGTCATATGAAAATGTGGGTGTGTTACACTGCGCTTACCATATAGTTTTACAAGTGGCAAATTTTAGTGAAAAACTGTATTCCAATATATGCAAAATCAAGAGGAAGCATGTAAATATACAAAAAAGTTTATTAATAATGAGATAAAAGATTATAATAACCTAATACCGGTATACTATACAGGTAGGACAAAACATATAGACAAACACAAAACATAAAAAAGGATGGTATTTAGTGGGGTAGATACACAGAATTGCGTTTTACTCGTCCCCCATAATAAAAGTCCAAATTGATTAACTGGAGAATGAGGTTCCTATCTCTCAGATCTCTGCAAACTACTAGAGTCATTTTCGATTACTCACTACTTATTACTAATATTACTTTTTGTTATATTTATTATTATTATTATTATTATTATTTTTATTTTTATTATTTTATCCCAAAAAAAAAAAAATCTATACAAAATCTATGAAATCTCTTACAAAATCTCTTACTTTTATCCATGTTTCCTATATATATCCATATACCTTGTGTCCTATGTTTTATGTTGTCTGTGTTTTTTTTTTTTTTTTTATTATTATTTCTGTTTCTGTCCCTACCTGTTTAAATGGAGACACTTGCAAATAACATAAACTGGAAGTCCCGTTTAAGAAGGAGACAAAATCAGCCTCATTAAACAGCATTAACTATAGTAAGGGCGGAAGTGATGCTCTGCATGGCATCAGAGTGTGGGCGGAAATACAAGGCCCAGCAGGGATATAATCCAGGAACATCACACTGCTCAGTTATCCTGATGAAGCCTGGGTTCAGGCGAAACCGGTCGATCTCAGCACAAGTGATTCAGTCTGCCGGCAGACTCTTGGATTTCTTCCCTTTTCAGCACCAGTGACAGATAACTTTTCTGCATACCAGGGACAATCTTTGCTCACTACGGACACCTGTTATTACTGTGAGTAAAACTGCTCTCATATACAACATTGACTTTGATTTCTGGACATAAGAAATGGATTTACATCCCAGCAAAGGGTGTTTTATAGAAACATTCAGGCACTTATATTCGTGCCTCATTCTCCAGTTATACCCCTTTTACACTCGCAGAAAAATCCCGGGATATTGCACGTGAACGCGCATCATCCCGGGATTTTTCTCAGTGTAAATGGGTACAGGGACAATTTCCCGTGACGAGCATCCCGGGATTTCATCCCAGGTCTAGAGCAGGGTTGAACCCGGGACCGTCCCGGGAAGCTGCCAGTGTAAGCGGGTATACCGGGTCAAGGCGACCCGGCACCCGTTCTCTTCATAGGAGGAGGCGGTGCTTGGAGAAGATTATCTCCAAGCACCGCCTCTGGGAGACTCAGCGGTGACGTCACTGACCCGGCAATATGCCGGGTCAGCCCGCTAATGTGAAAGGGGTCAGTCCCGGGAAGGCATCCTGGGACGCATCCCGGGAGTGCGAGTGTAAAAGGGGTATAAATCAATTTGGACTTTTATTATGGGGGACGTGTAAAACGCAATTCTGTGTATCTACCCCACTAAATACCATCCGTTTTTGTGTTTGTCTATATGTTTTGTCCTACCTGTATAGTATACCGGTATTAGGTTATTATAATCTTTTATCTTATTATTAATAAACTTTTTTGTATATTTACATGCTTCCTCTTGATTTTGCATATATTGGAATACAGTTTTTCACTAAAATTTGCCACTTGTTAAGCTATATGGTAAGCGCAGTGTAACACACCCACATTTTCATTGTCTATAAGGGAAGGGAGTGTGGATCCCCTCCATTTGCTTGCACAGCTGCTGCCTAAATATAGCTGGTGATTAAGCGCAGCCCTCACCTCTACTCATTCCATAACTCCAATCATAATTTCCAACTTCAAGTACAGATAGTCAAGGTTCTCTGTTTAATCTAAATCATGGTAGCTTTTTGTTCCTTTCCATACAAAAAAGGCATTGTATCTTAGTCCAACTCTCCATTGCCCATTTAGCGGTGTTCACAATTGCCATTGTGCACTGTATGCCTGTGTCAGTTTCTGAAAAATTTAGTGTGATGTACCATCTTGTTGTGTTTGCCTATATTAGATGATTCAGCTGGGTTTACAACAGCCAAGTTGTCTCTTATGACATAGCTAATTGCAACACCTGTGCTTACTGAGTAGCAGTAACTTGCAGAGGGCCCTATAACATTTTCTTCTATTTTGTCCTGGATGGAAGTAGAATCTGTGTTAGCTAAGTATACCATAATGACAACTTTTGAGACTGGCATTTCCAAAATATTTCTGGTATTACAGACTTGTCAAGATGGCAAACGAGATTCAAATAAACATCTGATTAATATATTGCCCGATTTTCCCTTGGTGATCCTTAGCATTGGCCTAAACAGACCATGGGGTATATTTACAAAGATTCGTGTTTTGGCCGTTTTGAAGGGTGTTTGAACTCGAATGGTATCGGGTGCATTTTACTGCAACTTTTTGAATCCTGATACGGTCATTCACTAAGCTGCCGACTTTTCACAATTCGCATTTTCCGATGCCGATGTGATTCGCAATATCAGGCAGTGTTTTACGGGAGTGATGAGTAAAACACTGCCTGACAAAACACAAGGAATCCCGGCGGCCCTGGCATTAAATCACTAACTAGTCACCCCTGGCCGGGGTACCCTGGAGGAGTGGGGACCCCTTAAATCAAGGGGTCCCCCCCCCTCCAGCCACCCAAGGGCCAGGGGTGAAACCCGAGGCTGCCCCCCCCCCATCCATGGGCTGCGGATGGGGGGCTGATAGCCAAGTGTAAAATAAAAGAATATTGTTTTTTGCACAAGAACTACAAGTCCCTGCAATCCTCCCCAGCATGCTGGTACTTGGAGAACCACAAGTACCAGCATGTAGGGGTTAAACGGGCCCGCTGGTACCTATAGTTCTTCTGCAAAAAAAAACACCCAAATAAAAACAGGACACACACACCTTGAAAGTACAACTTTATTACATACATTCTGATACACCCATACTTACCTATGTTCAGATGCCGACTCGGCCCACGTCTCGACGTTGATTCTAGGGTACCTGAAAATAAAAGTATACTCACCTAAATCCAGTGTGTCGTGTCCTTTTTTAATAATCCACGTACTTGGCAAAAAAACAAACCGCATACCCGATCCACGCACTGAAAGGGGTCCCATGTAGGACCCCCCCTGACTCCTGTCAAAGAGGGTCCCTTCAGCCAATCGGGGAACTTTGCGGTCAGCGGTGAGGTTACTTTCGGTCAACCACGGACCGCAAAGTTCCCACCATTGTCTACAATGGAGCGCATAGGCGCTACATTGTATCTCTGCCGTGTGCTGCCTCACAGACACTACAGGAGCACACAGCCAATCAGGAGAGTGCCACGATGCGGCGCTCCCTGATTGGCTTAAGGGACCCTCTTTGACAGGAGTCAGGGGGAGGGTCCTGGCAGACAGGGAAAGGGGTCCCATGTGTAAACATGGCACCCTTTTCAGTGCGTGGATCGGGTTTCAGTTTTTTTGTTTTGCCAAGTACGTGGATTATACATTGGACAGAATCTACACTTGATTATGTGAGTATAATTTTTTTCACAGGTCCCCCAAGGATTCTACATGGAGAAGAGGACCGAGCCTCGTATGTATGTATGGAGGTGTGCATGTATGTAATAAACTTATACTTTCACGGTGTGTGTCCTGTTTTTTTGGGTTTTTTTTTAAGTAGTAGTAGTACTACAGGTACCAGCGGGCCAGGTATTCACTGCATGCTGGTACTTGTGGTTCTCCAAGTACCAGCTTGCGGGGGAGGCTTGCTGGGACTTATAGTACTGCTACTGAAAACAATATTCACATTTTTTACACATGGCTATCAGCCCCCCATCCGCCGCCCTTGGATGGGGGGACAGCTTCGGGCTTCACCCCTGGCCCCTGGGTGGCTGGAGGGGGGACCCCTTGATTTAAGGGGTTCCCACTCCTCCAGGGTACCCCGGCCAGGGGTGACTAATTGGGTATGTAATGCCAGGGCCGCATGGACCTATATAAAAGTGTCCCCCGGCTGTGGCATTATGTACCTGGCTAGTGGAGCCCGGTGCTGGTTTAAAAAATATGGGGGACCCCTATGCTTTTTGTCCCCCATATTTTTGGAACCAGGACCAGGCGCAGAGCCCGGTGCTGGTTGATTAAATATGGGGGAACCCCTGTCATTTTCCCCCCATATTTTTTTCAACCATGACCGGCTCAAAGAGCCCGTGGCTGGTTGTGCTTAGGAGGGGGGACCCCACGCATTTTTTTTCTTCTGTTTTTACACTAAACAGACCCTTTCCCATAGATAACCATGCACAGATCTCACTGATCCGTGCATGGTTATCCAAACTCGACTGGAAAAAGCAAGTCTATTTTTTTGCTGCTTTTTTTAACGAATCGAAAAAAAAATAGACCCGCACTTGAGCACTCAGAGACTAACACCCAAATACGAATGAATAGTGAGTGCCCGTATTGTATGAAATAACAGCAGCATTTGACCGATGGTCTATTCATTCAGAACTTTGCCAATCAAACCATTACGAATAGAGCAGACACTGCCGAGTTTTCTGCTTAGTGAATTCCGGGATTAGGACTTAGAAAAAAAAACACAAATCGGCCGAACACGGATTTTTAGTAAATATTGGCCCATCTGTCTACTAGGCCAGCTTCTTCCTTAGTTAGCACAATCTTTTTAAAAATTAAGCTATCCTGATAGATATCAAAACCCATTTCTTTCTCTTGATGTGTTTGACATTACCCACCTTCCCTAGATAAAGCTGATTACAGTTATAACCAATAACTAAAGATATGTGCCGGACCATTTTTGCTGGATTTGTATTTGGCTCTGATTTGTCATCCGTCTTTGGATTTGGATTTGCCAAACTGCCGTGACTGGTTTTGGATTTGGATTTTTCTCAAAAATGTATATAAAAAAAAAGCTAAAATCACAGAATTTGAGTTTTTTGGTTCATAGAGTATTATTAACCCCAATAACATTCATTTCCACTCAATATTGACCACCTCACAGTTCACAATATTGTTTTCACCATTACTGGCCAAAGGCTGCAGTGAGCCTATATGGTTTCTAAATGAGATAGCAGCAGCACAAACACACAGAAGTTTATAGCACATCTATAAAACATTGCCAAATAGCAGTGGTAGAAATGAAAGGTGGTGCAAGATGGAATTGTCATTGGGCTCTCCAACCAACCTTTATGTTTGATAGTAAAAAGGACATGCATACTTTAACAAACCAAGCACTTCAGCGACAAGGTCTGCCAACTTTGTGGATGAAGTGCTTGGTTTGTTTGGACCCTCCCAAAACAAATTACCAATTAGCTTAAGGCAACAGCTCTTCAGTAGCAAGATGTCATTGTCACTGCCATCCTCACCCTCATTAGTGTGTACTTCATCCACAGACAATATTAATTCATCCCCACTGGAATCCTCCATTACAGAAGTCTCTGTACTTTGATGTAATTGCTGGTAAAGGACTTATTTATGAAATTTCCAGTTCATTTTGATGAACATCATCTTTTACATGTTTTTGAGGCAGTAGTCTCCTATGCTGCTTGCTCACAAGGTTCCCAGCTGTGCTGAAAACTCTCTCCAAGTACACACTGGAGGGTGGGTAGCTTGAGTAATGGAAAGCCAGATTGTACAAAACCTCTAAATTGCCTTTTTTCCTTCCAGTACTCAAAGGGATACTGTGACATGCCTATTTGTACGGCATCATGAAAATAATTATCCACTATTCTTTGGATGGTGATCGTATCAGATGGAGTTATGGTACAGGTGTCACTAATGTTGGGCAATTCTTGAAGACCTGAACAGATGTCAAAAATGTTGTGTTGACTTATCTGCATCACTATTGGGTCTTTTAGGTTTTTTTCTCCTGGCTACCTCACTTGAGCTGCCAACTTTCTCACCAGGAGCACTTTGCATCTCTTATGATCTGGGTCAGTTGGAAAGAAAGACTCGGCATATAACTTAAACCTACAGTAGGATCAAACATGGTTGCTAAAATGTATTGATCAGATTTCAAGATAATGGCAACCTGTGGAACCTGGTGAAGTGAATAAAGTCCAGCATACTTTGCAGATTCGCTTTGTTTAATCTCCTCTTGCACAAGACATAAAGTACTCTCCACTGCACTGGGCTAAGGTACATTCCCCCGCCTTTCCCAAAGTCATGGCTTGTTGCTGTTCCTGAATTTGCTGAAGCATATAAAGGTTGGGTTCCCCCTTGTTACCACTTCTTGCTTCAGTTGATGGCAGGGAAAATGTAACTGTTCTTGTAGGTGCTGCAATCTTCTAATGCTCTTGCTTAATACTAAAAATGTCCCAAAATTTGTCGGGCCACAGACAGCATCTCCTGCATGCCCATGTATGTTTTTAATAAACCATGTACCACTAAGTTGATTGTGTGATCAAAACAGGAGAATAGTTGGAATTTGCCTAGCTGTAATGCGTTCACAATATTTTTGAAGCCATCAGAAATCACAAATCCTGAGTAGAGTGGGATAAGCCATGTTTCTATGACATCCCTTAGTTTTTTTAAGAAGTTGTCAGTGGTATGCCTCTTATTGAATCTGGTAATACACAAAGTAGCCTACCTCTGAATGAGGTGGTGTTGTTTCTTAGATACTGCTTCTGCTGAAGGGGATTCACCAATCCAGTGGGCTGTCATAGTCATGAAATGTTTAGTTTGCCCACTACTGCTTTTCTGCATATCTGTGGTTATGTGGACAGTGGGAACAATGGCATTTTGTAGACCAGTAATATATATTTTTTTATGTCCTGGTACAGCTGAGGGGTTGCTTTATGGCTAAAATAGAACCAAGATGGAATTTGGTACCAGGGACACAGGACCTCAATTAACTGTGTAAAACCCACTTTATTACTTGCAGATATTGGAAACAGATTTAATACTAGCATAGCTGTGATAGCATCAATGATCTGCTGTGTGACTGGGTGAGAGCTGTCATACTTGCTTCCCTTGCAAAGGATTGTTTCTCAGTCAATTGCTTTTTTACAATACTACTAGTAGTCTTCTTGGTCCCCTTCTGGGATGCAGCAGGCCTAGCACTCAAGGATTCTTCTGAAGAATCCCGGAATGGGGATGAATCATCTAGCCTTAACATATTGGATGCAGGACAACCAGTGATCATTACTGAGGATATTGAGGATGAAGGTGTTGGTGGTGGAGATTGCAGTTGCTGGGATATAATTGAAAGAAGGAGAGCTAGCTCATGCTGGACTGCTTGTTTTTTTTTTAGCACCAATTTCTGATGTTAACAAAAACTTGTCATGATCTTGCTGCAAATGACATAGGGTGAGGTTCATTGATGCTCAATGTCCATACTTTTACTTACTATTATTCCACAAAGGTTATAGATGGCTTGATAAATGTTGTCAGGACTTGGGTAAAAACTATTCCACAAATACACTAAGAGGTGGATTTATTAGTCCTAGGGTCAGGCAGGCCAATTGCCATCTTCTTATCATTGTCAAGAGCTGCTTCCACTGGTGTCTGACTTACACAAACAACATGCTCACCCTCAACATCCTCATTAGTGCCAGTATTGGCTACACAAATATCCCCCTCATCCTCTTTCAATTCCACTTTGGCATCCTCAATTTCTATGTCATCAAGTACACTTCTGCTGCACATGCCCACTTTGCAGAGGGAGCAGAAATGGTGAAAGGAGTCTTATCTGCAAGTACAGTATCAGAAAGGTCAGACTCACACATAGCACGTTTCTAGCTGCAGTTAATTAGCTGTGCACAATGGAAATACCCTGAGCCCACAGTGCATTTATGACTGGTTCGAATCAGAAGCTCAATTGGTTATTAAGTCAAATCTCTGCTCCTGGATTGAGTCTAAGGAATAACTAGTTTCCAAATACCAAAATCTGGATAGTTATCTCTATAGAATACTTGGTACTAGCTGTTCTGAATAGATGTTGCTGCTAAATACGTGCAATGTGCTGGCTAGAGTATCTCTTTGTGACTCTTTTATGTGTGTACAGAGGACATGCTTTTTGTGCAGAAAAGCAGAGCTATCAGCCTTTTATATGCATTAGTGCTAGACACCGGGTTATGTGATGGCTTTACTGACCAAGTACACAGTCCTCTCCCTTGCACACCATCTGTCAGTCACTGGGTAAGTCTGTCACACATTCCTCCTCTGTAATGTTAGGTAATGCTGAAGCATGACTAACTGGCTGTCAGTCTGAAGCAAAGTCTGCCTCTGGAGCCCCCCGAATGGGAGACAAGTCTGCGTTGCCACTCTCCTGGCCAGACTTTCAAAGTGGATTCATGACCTCTGCTCCGCCTCCATCAGACACTTTCCAAAAGAGACACTGGGAGCTGAGGCATCCCTCTGGAGGTAAGTGGTGAGTTGGCTGCCTTTACACTGATCCCAGTCACTGGGAACCAGGGCTTCCCATCTCTAGATGTGCAGCACACCCTCTCAGCAGTCACTTCATATCTCTACCTCTCAAAAAGGCCCATTGGAACTGCCCCCAATGGTCCTTCCCTGGCCCAGGAGTTAAATCTTTCAGTGCATGCCATCTCTAGTCCATATCTTCAAGTGCAATTCCTGGATCGCAGCTGCTCCAGCTGTCTTCCTTCATTCAGTACAATACTGCTGTAACTACTATGCATTTTCTCTGACGTCCTAGTGGATGCTGGGGACTCCGTAAGGACCATGGGGAATAGACGGGCTCCGCAGGAGACTGGGCACTCTATAAGAAAGATTTGGTACTATCTGGTGTGCACTGGCTCCTCCCTCTATGCCCCTCCTCCAGACCTCAGTTAGATTTCTGTGCCCGGCCCGAGCTGGTTGCACACTAGGAGCTCTCCTGAGCTTCTAGAAAGAAAGTTTAAATTAGGTTTTTTATTTTACAGTGAGACCTGCTGGCAACAGGCTCACTGCATCGAGGGACTAAGGGGAGAAGAAGCGAACCTACCTGCTTGCAGCTAGCTTGGGCTTCTTAGGCTACTGGACACCATTAGCTCCAGAGGGATCGACCGCAGGACCCGTCCTTGGTGTTCGTTCCCGGAGCCGCGCCGCCGTCCCCCTTACAGAGCCAGAAGCATGAAGATGGTCCGGAAAATCGGCGGCAGAAGACTTCAGTCTTCACCAAGGTAGCGCACAGCACTGCAGCTGTGCGCCATTGCTCCTCATACACACTTCACACTCCGGTCACTGAGGGTGCAGGGCGCTGGGGGGGGGCGCCCTGAGCAGCAATAATATCACCTTGGCTGGCAAAATAACCACAATATATAGCCCCAGAGGCTATATATGTGGTAATTACCCCTGCCAGAATACAGAAAAAAGCGGGAGAAAAGGCCGCCGAAAAAGGGGCAGAGCCATCTCCCTCAGCACACGGGCGCCATTATTCCCTCACAGTTCCGCTGGAAGGAAGCTCCCTGACTCTCCCCTGCAGTCTACACTACAGAAAGGGTAAAAAAGAGAGGGGGGCACTAAATTTGGGCGCAGTTTAATACAATAAGCAGCTATAAAGGGTCATAATTCAGTTAGTCCCTGTATTATTATAGCGCTCTGGTGTGTGCTGGCATACTCTCTCTCTGTCTCCCCAAAGGGCTTTTGTGGGGTCCTGTCTCCTTTAAGAGCATTCCCTGTGTGTGTGCGGTGTGTCGGTACGGCTGTGTCGACATGTTTGATGAGGAGACTTATGTGGAGGCGGAGCAGATGCCTATAAATGTGTTGTCACCCCCTGCGGGGCAGACACCTGAGTGGATGGACTTATGGAAGGAATTACTTGCAAGTGTCGACTCCTTACATAAAAAATTTGACGACATGCCAAATGCGGGACAGCCGGCTTCTCAGCTCGTGCCTGCCCAGACGATTCAAAGGCCGTCAGGGGCCCTGAAACGACCACTACCTCAGATGGCAGACACAAATGTCGACACGGATACTGATGCAAGTGTCGACGACGATGAGTCAAATTTAATGTCCACTAGGGCCATTTGTGGCATGATTGAGGCAATGAAAGAGGTATTACACCTTTCTGATATAAACCCAGGTACCTCAAAAAAGGGTATTATGTTTGGGGAGAAAAAACTACCAATAGTTTTTCCCCCATCTGAGGAATTGAATGATATGTGTGACGAAGCGTGGGCTTTCCCCGATAAAAAATTGGTGATTTCAAAAAAATTACTAATGGCGTTCCCTTTCTCGCCAGAGGATAGGTCACGTTGGGAAACTCCCCCTAGGGTGGATAAAGCGCTCACACGTTTGTCTAAAAAGGTGGCACTACCATCTCCGGATACGGCCGCCCTAAAGGAACCTGCTGATAGATAGCAGGAGGCTATCCTAAAATCTATATACACACACACTGGTGTTAAATTGAGACCCGCTATTGCTTCAGCCTGGATGTGCAGTGCTGCTGCTGCTTGGTCAGATTCCCAATCGGAAAATATTGACACCCTAGACAGAGACACTATATTGCTAACCATAGAGCATATAAAAGACTCAGTCTTATACATGAGAGATGCACAGAGGGAGATCTGCCGGCTGGCATCTAGAATAAGTGCATTGTCCATTTCTGCTAGGAGAGGCTTATGGACTCGGCAGTGGACAGGAGATGCAGATTCTAAAAGGCACATGGTAGTTTTGCCTTATAAGGGTGAGGAGTTATTCGGGGACGGTCTCTCAGACCTTGTTTCCACAGCAACAGCTGGGAAGTCTGCATTTTTGCCCCATGTCCCCTCACAGCCTAAGAAAGCACCGTATTACCAAGTACAGTCCTTTCGACCCCAGAAAAACAGGCAGGGAAAAGGCGGGTCCTTTCTGTCTAGAGGCAGAGGAAGGGGGAAAAAGCTGCAACACACAGCAGGTTCCCAGGACCAAAAGTCCTCCCCCGCTTCTTCCAAATCCGCCGCATGACGGTGGGGCTCCACAGGCGGAGCCAGGTACGGTGGGGGGCCGCCTCAAGAATTTCAGCGATCAGTGGGCTCGCTCACGGGTGGATCCCTGGATCCTTCAAGTAGTATCTCAGGGGTACAAGCTGGAATTCGAGGCGCCTCTTCCCCGCCGTTTCCTCAAATCGGCCTTACCGACAACTCCCTCGGGCAGGGAGGCTGTGCTAGAGGCCATTCACAAGCTGTATTCCCAGCAGGTGATAGTCAAGGTACCCCTACTTCAACAAGGCCGGGGCTACTATTCCACACTGTTTGTGGTACCGAAACCAGACGGTTCGGTGAGACCCATTTTAAATTTGAAATCCTTGAACACTTACATAAAAAGATTCAAGTTCAAGATGGAATCGCTCAGGGCGGTTATTGCAAGCCTGGACGAGGGGGATTACATGGTATCCCTGGACATCAAGGATGCTTACCTGCATGTCCCCATTTACCTTCCTCACCAGGAGTACCTCAGATTTGTGGTACAGGATTGCCATTACCAATTCCAGACACTACCGTTTGGTAAACACCCTCGGTGCCGTGGACAGTCCAAAGTAATGGCAGAAATGATGATACTCCTTCGAAAAAAGGGAGTTTTAATTATCCCGTACTTGGACGATCTCCTTATAAAGGCGAGGTCCAGGGAGCAGTTACTGGTCGGAGTAGCACTATCTCGGGAAGTGCTACAACAGCATGGCTGGATTCTAAACATTCCAAAGTCACAACTGGTTCCTTCCACTCGCTTACTGTTCCTGGGGATGATTTTGGACACAGAACTGAAAAAAGTGTTTCTCCCGCAGGAGAAAGCCAAGGAGCTGTCATCTCTAGTCAGAGACCTCCTAAAACCGAAACGGGTATCGGTGCATCACTGCACACGAGTCCTGGGAAAAATGGTGGCTTCATACGAAGCAATTCCATTCGGCAGGTTCCATGCGAGGACCTTCCAGTGGGACCTCTTGGACAAGTGGTCGGGATCGCATCTTCAGATGCATCAACTGATAACCCTGTTTCCAAGGACCAGGGTGTCTCTACTGTGGTGGCTGCAGAGTGCTCATCTTCTAGAGGGCCGCAGATTCGGCATACAGGACTGGGTCCTGGTGACCACGGATGCCAGCCTTCGAGGCTGGGGAGCAGTCACACAGGGAAGAAACTTCCAAGGACTATGGTCAAGTCGGGAGACTTCCCTACACATAAATATTCTGGAACTGAGGGCCATTTACAATGCCCTAAGTCAGGCAAAACCCCTGCTTCAAAACCAGCCGGTACTGATCCAGTCAGACAACATCACGGCAGTCGCCCATGTGAACCGACAGGGCGGCACAAGAAGCAGGATGGCGATGGCAGAAGCCACAAGGATTCTCCGATGGGCGGAAAATCACGTACTAGCACTGTCAGCAGTGTTCATTCCGGGAGTGGACAACTGGGAAGCAGACTTCCTCAGCAGACATGACCTACACCCGGGAGAGTGGGGACTTCATCCAGAAGTCTTCCTACTGTTGGTAAACCGTTGGGAAAGGCCACAGGTGGACATGATGGCGTACCGCCTCAACAAAAAGCTAAAGAGATATTGCGCCAGGTCAAGGGACCCTCAGGCGATAGCTGTGGACACTCTAGTGACACCGTGGGTGTACCAGTCGGTTTATGTGTTCCCTCCTCTGCCTCTCATACTAAAGGTACTGAGAATAATAAGAAGGCGAGGAGTAAGAACGATACTCGTGGTTCCGGATTGGCCAAGAAGGGCTTGGTACCCAGAACTTCAAGAAATGATATCAGAGGACCCATGGCCTCTACCGCTCAGACAGGATCTGCTACAGCAGGGGCCCTGTCTGTTCCAAGACTTACCGCGGCTGCGTTTGACGGCATGGCGGTTGAATTCCGGATCCTAAAGGAAAAGGGCATTCCGGAGGAAGTCATTCCTACGCTGATGAAAGCCAGGAAAGAAGTAACCGCGAACCATTATCACCGTATTTGGCGAAAATATGTTGCGTGGTGTGAGGCCAGGAAGGCCCCAACAGAGGAATTTCAGCTGGGTCGGTTTCTGCACTTCCTACAGTCGGGAGTGACTATGGGCCTAAAATTGGGTTCCATTAAGATCCAGATTTCGGCCCTGTCGATTTTCTTCCAGAAAGAACTGGCTTCACTGCCTGAAGTTCAGACTTTTGTAAAGGGAGTGCTTCATATTCAGCCCCCTTTTGTGCCTCCCGTGGCACCTTGGGATCTCAATGTGGTGTTGAGTTTCCTAAAATCACATTGGTTTGAACCACTTAAAACTGTGGATCTGAAATATCTCACGTGGAAAGTGGTCATGTTATTGGCCTTGGCTTCGGCCAGGCGTGTGTCAGAATTGGCGGCTTTGTCTTGTAAAAGCCCTTATCTGATTTTCCATATGGATAGGGCAGAATTGAGGACTCGTCCCCAGTTTCTCCCTAAGGTGGTATCTGCTTTTCACTTGAACCAACCTATTGTGGTGCCTGCGGCTACTAGGGACTTGGAGGATTTCAAGTTACTGGATGTAGTCAGGGCCTTTGAAACTTTATGTTTCCAGGACGGCTGGGGTCAGGAAGACTGACTCGCTTTTTGTCCTGTATGCACCCAACAAGATGGGTGCTCCTGCTTCTAAGCAGACTATTGCTAGCTGGATTTGTAGCACAATTCAGCTGGTGCATTCTGCGGCTGGATTGCCGCATCCTAAATCAGTGAAAGCCCATTCCACGAGGAAAGTGGGCTCATCTTGGGCGGCTGCCCGAGGGGTCTCGGCTTTACAACTTTGCCGAGCTGCAACTTGGTCAGGGGCAAACACGTTTGCTAAATTCTACAAATTTGATACCCTGGCTGAGGAGGACCTTGAGTTCTCTCATTCGGTGCTGCAGAGTCATCCGCACTCTCCCGCCCGTTTGGGAGCTTTGGTATAATCCCCATGGTCCTTACGGAGTCCCCAGCATCCACTAGGACGTCAGAAAATAAGATTTTACTCACCGGTAAATCTATTTCTCGTAGTCCGTAGTGGATGCTGGGCGCCCATCCCAAGTGCAGATTGTCTGCAATACTTGTATATAGTTATTGCCTAACTAAAGGGTTATTGTTGAGCCATCTGTTGAGAGGCTCTGTTTTATATTTCATACTGTTAACTGGGTATAGTATCACGAGTTATACGGTGTGATTGGTGTGGCTGGTATGAGTCTTACCCGGGATTCAAAATCCTTCCTTTATTGTGTCAGCTCTTCCGGGCACAGTATCCTAACTGAGGTCTGGAGGAGGGGCATAGAGGGAGGAGCCAGTGCACACCAGATAGTACCAAATCTTTCTTATAGAGTGCCCAGTCTCCTGCGGAGCCCGTCTATTCCCCATGGTCCTTACGGAGTCCCCAGCATCCACTACGGACTACGAGAAATAGATTTACCGGTGAGTAAAATCTTATTTTCTGTGTCCAAAGTCGCACATATATTAACCAATAAAGTCCCACATACACTTCCACAACTTCTACTGGTTAGTTGGTGGGGTTTCACACTAGCATCAGCTACACAAATATCTCCCTTATCCTCTTGCAATTCCACAGTGGCGTCCTCAATTTCTATGTCATCAATATACTACTGCTGCTCATCCCCACATTTGCAAAGGGAGAAGAAATGGTGAAAGGTGGCTTCTCTGTGAATACAGTATCAGAAAGGTCAAGCTCACACATAGCACTCGAGGACACATTTAGACTCTCCTCCTGGATTTGTGACATTTCTGTTTCAAAAAGCAGTTTGTTCTACTGGCTTGGTGGTTTTCAGATTTTTTTTACACCTCTTCTAGACTCTGAGTTAAAAGGTTTTGCATCCTCATAAGAGGCAGAAGAATATGCCTCAGACAGTTGCAGAACCACCAATCAGAAACAAAGCCTTTCCTTGCCACCCACTTCATGTGGTAATAGCCACGTTGGCAATTTTATGTTTTTCTGCACCAAACCTTCCCTCTAAAAGAGGTATCATTGTCTTTAACACTGTGTAGTGGATTTTTTATTTTAGATGCTCTAATTTAAACCCACTATGCACTTGAGCATTGGCTTTTGTAGATGACGTTGGTGACTAGCGTGGTCATCATGACTGGTGGTAGCAGCTGCTGCACTAGTATTTGATTGTTCTTCTCTCTTTTCTAAACTGATAGTTATCCATTTGTCAAGTTGCAGGTCACTGCGTGGATCAAAGGGCTTATGGATGTATGTGAACAAAGCATACTAGATGAAAGTGCACCACCCAGTACAAACAATATATATATTGTTCTAAGTACACCGTACAAGTACAAGCAATACACGTATTAAGCCTGATAAAGACAACCACAAAAAATCCCTAGTGCTTACAGAGCCACCAATCCTGCTCATTTGGACCGTAAGAATAAAAATTAATAAGCAGCTCCCAAATGACGCCACTGAAGCGTCAAAAAACAAAATATAAAAAATATATCAAGGGAGCGCTATATAATAAGTTCAAAATTTATTAATTACACTGTATTTAAAAAAACAAGTAAAAAAAATTCATCATAACAAGACAGTTGACATATAACACAAAACAAATATAAAATTCGTATTATTATTAGTATAGCTATTGCTCAAGTCACTGATTATAACATGACCTATTAAAAGTCAAAAAGTGATCCATACTATATATATATATCCTTTGTAGGAAAATATTATTAGCACATATATAAATGTCTCTGTAATGTCTTTTCAGACAAATGGACCAGTTGATATACACAAGCTGCAGTTCTTTATAACGGTAATAGCATTAGTTGAGGTTTTGGTCTGATAATACAGACACAATGCTGATCCCTCCTCCGTTAAATTTTAAAGATAAGGGCAGAGGGAGGGTGCCAGAGATTTTCAATGTTGAAACGGCGCTATGCTTCCACATGTGCCCGCAGCAGTAATGTCCGTATTCAAGCAGTTGTAATGATATGTGAAAAATGGGGTCTCTTACCGGATCCTTATGTATTTTCCACAGCCACAAATTATGTTACCGTCCTTACTTGAAGGACACCGTGATGTATTCAAGTCTCGTACTTGGCTGGGCTGGTTAGCAATGTAGATACCGGTGAGGCAATGTATCAGATGGGTGCAATCTTTAGTACTTACGCGTTTCTCCGCACTTGTATACCTGCGATTTCGTCAGAGGATATAACTCAGAGAGCCAGAAACACCTTTTAAACCCAAAGGATCAAATCACTAATCAAAACAGGTGATATTCACACCTATTGTGTATGTGTAATTAGCTGTATTAGCATTCGTTTATGCATAATATGTGTCAACATTTAAAACATCATAATTTTCACATTAACCATTTTCAAACCGAGCAGAATGGTGGCTAATCAAACAACATTGTTAAATACTTATAATATTTAAAAAAAACATTCATAGTTATAAAGTATCTAATACTGAATGTCTAAATGATTTCTCCACCATCAAATGGTAAGCACATAATAACAAATCTCTGTTCATAGCGTAGTGGTTAGGGCTATGGGCTTTCACAGAGAGAGAACAGGGTTCAAGCTTCGGCTCACATCAGTTATATTTATTTTTGTTTTATTATTGTTTTTTTTTAACTTCAATAAATAAAAATACTTATACGGTAGCACAAAAAGAGCACTAGTGATAATTAGTGATCATAATAAACTTTGGTAAACCCTATATAGATACCAAATCTCATGTTTCTAAACTTTAAACCTAGATCTGGTGTAACGCATAATAATTCAAGTTATTATCATAAATAATAATAAATTACATATTGAATTTAAAAAATAGGATTTTAATTACCTCCTGGTAAATCCTTTTCTCGTAGTCCGTAGAGGATGCTGGGGTCCATATTAGTACCATGGTCCACCAGGAGCCATTGGCACTTTAAGAGTTTAATAATGTGGGCTGTCTCCTCCCTCTATGCCCCTCCTACCAGATTATGTCTAGAAACCCTGCCCGAGGAGACAACATACTTCGAGAGAAGGAAATACACAGATAGTGGCGAGATTCATACCAGCTTACACAGCAGGCAAATCCGGCTAACATGCCGGAAAAACTCAGCAACAGCTGAAACATTAAATAACGCAGAACTTACCAAGGGACCAGGCAGTACTGAACTATAAAACCAATACAGGAAAACGCAGTGCTGGGCGGGCGCCCGGCATCCTCTATGGACTACGAGAAAAGAATTTACCGGTAGGTAATTAAAATTCTATTTTCTCTTACATCCTAGAGGATGCTGGGGTCCATATTAGTACCATGGGGAAGTACCAAAGCTCCCAGTACGGAAGGGAGAGCGCGGAGGCTCCTGCAATACTGCTTGACCAAACTTGAGGTCATCAGCAGCCAAAGTATCGAACTTGTAAAACCTGGCAAACGTGTTCGACCCAGACCAAGTATCTGCTCAGCAAAGTTGTACAGCCGAGACACCCCGGGCAACCACCCAGGAAGAGTAGAGTGGGCCTTTTACAGATCTTGGAAACTGCAATCCTGCCGTAGAATAAGCATGCTGGATAGTGAACCTGATCCAGCGTGAGATCGACTGCTTAGAAGCAGGACACCCAATTCTCTTGGGATCATAGAGGACAGAGTCACTTTTTCTATGACTAGCCGCCCTCTTCATATAAATCTTCAAGGCCCTAACAACATCCAAGGCCTTCGAAGCAATTGAGGAGTCAGTAGCCACTGGCACCCCAATAGGTTGGTTGATATGGAAAGCCAATATAACCTTAGGCAGAAACTGTGGACGAGTCCTCAGTTCCGTCCCTGTCTTCATGGAAGATCAGATAGGGACTTTTACAAGATAAAGCCCCCAATTCTGACACACGTCATGCAGAAGCCAAGGCCAACAAAGTGACCGCCTTACACGTGAGAAATTTGATATCAGCCTCTTGTAGATGCTCAAACCAAGCTGATTGCAGGAATTGCAACACCACACCAAGATGCCAGGAAGCCGTTGGTGCCACAAAGGGAGGCTGGATGTGCAGAACCCCTTTCAAAAAGGTCTGAACCTCAGGGAGGACAGCCAATTGTTTTTTGAAAGAAGATGGACAAAGCAGGGATCTGGACCTTGATGGAGCCCAATCTCGGTCCCATATCCACACCTACTTGCAGGAAAAGGAGAAAACGTCCAAGTTGAAACTCCACCGCAGGAAATTTCTTGGACTCACACCAAGAAACATAATTTTTTCAAATGCGATGGTAATGTTTAGACGTGACCCCCTTCCTAGCCTGTGAGGAATGACCTCACTTGGGATACCCTTCCGAGTTAAGATCTGGCATTCAACCGCCATGCCATCAAACATAGCCGTGGTAAGTCTTGATAAGCGAATGGCCCCTGCAGTAGCAGATCCTCCCGAAGAGGTAAGGGCCTCAGATCCTCCAGAAGAAGATCCAGCAGGTCTGCGTACCAAGCACTCCTTGGCCAGTCTGGAGCAATGAGGATTGCCAGAACCTTTGGTCTTCTTACCAGTTGAAGAACTTTTGGTATCAGAGGAAGTGGAGGGAACACATACACTGACGTGAACACCCACGGTGTAACCAGTGTGTCCACTGCCACTGCCTGTGGGTTTCTTGACCTGGAACAGTACCTCCGCTGCTTCTTGTTGAGGCGGGAGGCCATCATGTCTATGTGAGGAACCCCCCATCAACCGGTTACCTCCTTGAACCACTCCGGATGGAGGCCCCACTCTCCTGGATGGAGATCGTGTCTGCTGAGGAAGTCTGCTTCCTATTTGTCTACACCGGGAATGAAGATTGCTGACATCACCACCATGTGCCTTTCTGCCCAGAGGAGGATTCTTGACACCTCCGACATTGCAGCCCTGCTCTTCATTCTGCCTTTTTCGGTTTACGTAGGCCACTGTCGTCACGTTGTCCGACTACACCTGAACAGCCCGATCCTGTAGAAGGTGTGCTACTTGCAGAAGGCCGTTGTACACGGCTCTTAGTTCCAGAATGTTTATCGGAGAAGGGATTCTTGATCCATCCAACTTCTTTGGAAGGTTTTCCCCTGAGCGACTGCTCCACAACCTCTTAGACTTGCATCTGTGGTTAGAAGGATCCAGTCCTGAACTCCGAACCTTCAGTCTTCCAGAAGGTGTGGTAGTTGTAGCCACCAGAGGAGCAAAATCCTGGCTTTTGGTGACAGACGTATCCTCTGGTGCATGTATAGATGAGATCCCGACCACTGGTCCAAGAGATCCAGCTGAAAGGATCGAGCATGAAACCTTCCATACTGTAGAGCCTCGAAGGAGGCAACCATCTTGCCCAGAAGACGGATGCACTGATGAACCGATACCCGGGTAGACTTTAAGACATCCTGGAACATTGACTGAATCACCAATGCTTTCTCCACTGGCAGAAATACCCTCTGCACTTCCGTGTCTAGGATCATCCCCAGGAAAGACAGCCTCCTTGTCGGCTCCAGATGAGACTTTGGAAGGTTCAGGATCCAACGGTGCTCTTTGAGCAGATGTGTTGTGAGAGCAATGGATTGCAACAACTTCTCCCTGGATGACGCCTTGATCAGAAGATCATCCAGATATGGAATTATGTACACCCCCTGCTTGTGGAGGAGAACCATCATCTCCGCCATCACCTTGGTGAAGACCCTTGGTGCTTTGGAGAGGCTAAACAGCAGCGCCTGAAACTGAAAGTGATCATCCAACAGTGCAAACCTGAGATATGTCTGATGCGGAGACCAGGTGGGAATGTGGAGGTACACATCCTTGATATCCAGGGACCCCAGGAACTCCCCTTCTATCAGACCTGTGATGACAACTCTCAGACTCCATCTTGAATTTGAACTCCCTGAGGAAGGGATTTAGAGATTTTAGGTTCAGAATTGGCCGTACCAAACCATCCGGCTTCGGAATCACATAAAGGTTTGAATAGTAACCTTTTGTATCACTGATGAGGTGGAACTGGAACAATGACCCTGGACACCACCAATTTTTGGATAGCTTCCAGAAGAATTGTTCTGTCTGCTGGCAGAGCTGGCAAGCCTGACTTGAAGAAACGGTGAGGCAGGAGATTTTGAAATGCCAACCTGTACCCCCTGGACACTATATCCAGTACCCAGGGGTCCAAGCCAGACAACACCCAGACGTGGCTGAAATGTCGGAGTCTTGCCCCCACCTGACCTTCCTCCAAGCCTAGCTATCCACCGTCATACGGAGGACTTTGGAGTGTCAGAAGTAGGTTTTCTGGTTTTGGGAGCCAGTGGGAGCAGGCTTTTTTCCTTTAGCACGACCACCCCTGAAGAAGGTGTTCTAAGGCTTGTTCTCTCTAGGCCTCGTGGTCCGAAAGGGCAGTGACGTGGCTGGTGTAAAACACTTTTTCAAAGCCGGTGCAGATGAGGGGAGAAAAGGAGACTTACCTGCGGTAGCCGTGGCAATCCACGCATCCAGCGCCTCCCCAAAGAGAGCCTGACCTGTATATGGTAGGCCCTCCACACTCTTCCTAGATTCTGCATCCGAAGACCATTGGCGCAGCCAGAGACCTCTGCGAGCCGAGGTGGACATGGAGGAGATCCCCACAGCAATGGAACCCAGGTCCTTCATGATATCAACCAGTAACCCTGCAAAATCCTGAATATTCCGTAAAAATAAATAAACGTCGCCTTTATGCAATAGCTTTAGAAATCCAAGCACAGGCTATAGTAGGCCGCAGTATAGCCTCTGAAGCAGTGTAAATAAATTTGAGCGTAGTGTCCACCTTACGATCTGCAGGGTCCTTCAATGCGGTAGATCCCGGGACTGGTAATACCACCTGTTTGGACAGCCTAGAGACAGAGGCGTCGACTATCGGCGGAGACTCCCACTTTTTTATATCTTCCTCTGGGAAGGGAAAAGCAACCACGATCCTCTTAGGGATCTGGAATTCTTTCTCCGGATTTTCCCAGGCTTTTTCAAAGATAGCATTTAATTCCTTAGATGCTGGGAAGGTGAGGAGGGGCTTTTTACTGTCCGAAAAAGGCCTCCTCAACCTGCTCAGGAGTTGTGTCAGTAATGTGTAACACATCCCTCACGGCCTCAATCATCAACTGCACCCCCTTAGCAAGTGATGCCATCCCCCATGATACATCCCCATCACCATCTGCAGTGTCAGAATCGGTGTCTGTGTCATCCTGCATAATCTTTGCAAGTGCACGTTTGTGAAAATGTACCACAGGGGACCCCGAGGAAGCAGTATCAGACCATAAACTATAGAGGATTGCAGTACCTGAGTACCATGGTCAGTTCTAGCAACTCTATCTGAAATCTGAGAAATAGTCCCGCTAAGAGAGGCAAACCATTCCGGCTTTCTAGCTGGGATCTACGCTACAACAGTGCAATCCTGATTACATGGGATGGGATCTTCCTGGGAAGATAAATCCTCTGCAGCATATGAAACAGTCTCTAGACATGTTTGCAATTGCACCTCAATCACCCCACATACACACAGGGTACAGGGCAGACAGAGTTTCACCCCCAAGAATGGCAGAGAGACACAGAGATTGGAGCCAACCCACACACAGTGCTATTATAGGTATAGGGAGACCCCAAACCAGCGCTGTGTCCCTTAATAGTTGACACAGCCTTTATACAGCTTCCCCTCCCTTCTACAACCCCCTGGAACCGTACAGACAGCTGGAGGTGCTCTGGAGGGACCTGTTCTTCCACTGGCAGTGTGCTGCAGGCAGGAAAATGGCACTGAACGCTGCTGGGTCCGCTATGAGGAGAAGCTCCTCCCACTTAATAGCGATGTCTTTCCGCTCTTCTGAGATTATACTGGCCTGAGGATTTTGTGCTGGCTTAGATCCGCAGACCCCGACAGGCTTAATTTGGTCAGTGTAGGGTCAGGTGCTGGCTCAGGGCACCCCTCACAGCGCCGCACTGAAATACCGCTGAGCCATCCGGGAGCGCAGTCAATACTGCGCTCCTACCCTTAAGCCACCATCTTCACACTGACCCCCAGCTTGTGAGGGGGGACAGTGACTCACTCGCCACACTTCAGCTCTGCAATGGGGTGGCGGCTGGCTGCTGGGGTGAGCGTTCCCCTGGTGCAGGACGTGATCTGTCCCCTCTGGAGCTTAATTTCCAGTCAGCAGAGACAGTGGCTCAGACCCAGCTGGGTGGACACTGCTTTCCCCCTCAGTCCCTCGTTGCAGGCAGGCTGTTGCCAGCAGCCTCCTGTAAAAAAATAAACTATAAAAAAACTTTTTCTAAGAAAGCTCTGTAGAGCTCCCCTAGCTGTGACCGGCTCTTCCAGGCACATTTTCTAAACTGAGTCTGGTAGGAGGGGCATAGAGGGAGGAGCCAGACCACACTATTAAACTCTTAAAGTGCCAATGGCTCCTGGTGGACCCGTATATACCCCATGGTACTAATATGGACCCCAGCATCCTCTAGGACGTAAGAGAAATAAATCTAGTGTAATATTATTCGAGGAACAATATAATAAAAGGACAAAATGTAAAAAAAGGCAACAATGAATAATATACAGAATCTCATATAACTAAATTATAGTCCTTATATGTTGAAATCATCTGACATTGAGTTCTATATTTTCATTGAGGCCCTCTGGAACTAATGTACCTAAGGTAAAGATCGGAGTGGGAATAAAAGACTCAATCCCTTATGTTTTCAGACGACTCAAATTTCCTTCATGTGCCTGTAGCATATGTCTAGATACACTGTGGTTGATGTTTTTCTTAAGAATGTTTCTCCTATGTTCAAGGAATCTCGTATTGAGACTTCTTGTGGTCCTGCCCACACATTGTTTGCCACATTCACAATTGAGGAGATAAAGTATATACGTTTTCTGACAATTGATGAATGATTCTATTTTGAAAACTTCACTGGTTGAAGTAGAATAAAAACTCAAGCTTCTGTGTAGCATAAACCCACATGTAATAATCGGGTCTTCCCATACCGCAAGCAACCATTGGGTCTGGAGAGCAAAAAGCTGTTTTCTATTTGGGGCTCACCATAACTCTTTGTGTCCTGGAAAAAACTGGGTGAAAGATGATTCTTAAGGTTTTTAGCTTTTTGAAAAACCACCTTTGGTTTCTCTCTCAGACATGGTTTCACAACCTTATCTAGTTTGAGCAACTCAAAGTTTTTATATAGAATTTTCTTAATATCCTCTGCACAACCGTTGAATTTACTAATGAATGGAAGAATCTCATTATCCATGTTAATCTCACGTTTCTCAAAGTGTTGATTATAGTCTGATTAAGAAAGGAGGGACCTCCTATCTCTCTGACTGACTTCTAAAAGGGATTTTTCTAATAATGTTTCTGGGTACCCATGTTCTAAAAATGAGCCTGTCATTTCCCCAGCTTGGTCACGAAAAGTCAACTCATCTGAACAATTCCTCCTTACCCTGAGGCATTGACCAATGGGTATGTTATTTTTCCACTTGCAGTAGTGACAACTTCTATAATGGAGAGAGTTACTGCAGTCCACCTCTTTCTTATAAGTTTTGGTGACTATTGTATTGCCCTTGATGGAAAGGGAAATATCAAGAAAATTTTTGTATGTAGAGTGACAAGTGTGACTAAATTTAAGACCAAATGTTTTTGAATTAAGATAAGAAAGAAAAGAAGATACTAAATCAACGCCATCCCAAATAATAAACAGATCATCAATGTATCTGCCATAGAACACCAAGTTCACCCTATATGGCCCCTCCCAGATGTATCTATTTTCGAAGAGGCCCATATATAAATTAGCAAAGATAGGGGCGAACCTGGGGCCCATGGCAGTACTGTGCACTTGAAGAAAAAACTGTGAATTGAACAAAAAATAGTTGTGCGCTAAAATAAATTTTAATGGATTCCAAAATAAATTCACATCGTTCTGATGTAATTGTTTCATCTCTTTCAAGAAAGTGATGGCAGGCCTCAACTCCCTGTTGATAGGGAAGGTTGGTATATAGTGACTCTACATCACAGGTTAAGAGTACATAGGACTGCCACCACTCTATACAGCTTATTAAATTTAGAAAATGAGTTGTGTCCCGTATGTGGGATTGCAATTTTAACACATGCGGCTGTAAAAAGGAATCCATGAAAAAAGAAAGATTAGAATTGAGGGACCCTACACCCGAAATAATGGGATGACCAGAAGGTGCTATTAAAGATTTGTGAATTTTGGGGAGGTGATAGTATGTGGGGACAATAGGATAAGGATCATATAAGAAAGATAATTAATCTTTGGTAATTGACCCCTCCATCAGTGCTGTTGTCAACATAAATTTAAATCATGCAGAAAAAAGGTGGTGGGGTTGCTAATTAACTTCTTATAGAACTTGGAATCACTTGTCTATTGGCTTCTTCCAAATAGATTTACTTGTCCTATATCACAAGCCAACCACCCTTGTCTGCACTCTTAATAATAATCGAGTTGTCTTTCTTAAGTGCCTTTAATGCTATACGTTCATTAACGTTCAAATTGTCTCTTCTAAATTTTTTTTTTTTTTCCACAGAGTTTTTGAAAATCTTCCAAAGTTGAAGTATAAAATGCTTCTATGTGTGCACTTCTGTGTTGGAGAGAATAAAACTCTGACTTGAGTTTTTGTTCTACTTCAACTAGTGAAGTTATCAAAATAGAATCATTCATCAATTGTCAGAAAACGTATATAATTTATCTCCTCAATTGTGAATGTGACAAACAATATGTGAGCAGGACCACAAGATGTCTCAATACGAGATTCCTTGAACATAGGAGAAACATTCTTAAGAAAAACATCAACCACAGTGTATCTAGACATATGCTACAGGCACATGAAGGAAATCTGAGTCGTCTGAAAATACAAGGGATTGAGTCTATTATTCCCACTCTAAGAGGAGGTGATAGATTTGGTAAATTGTGTACAAGAGAGACCTTCTGGATCTTTACCTTAGGTACATTAGTTCCAGAGGGCCTCAATGAAAATATAGAACTCAATAATGTCAGATGATTTCAACATATAAGGACTATAATTAAGTTATATGAGATTCTGTATAATATTTATTGTTGCCATTTTTTAAATTTTGTCCTTTTATTATATTGTTCCTCAAATAATATTACACTACATTTATTTTAATTTCAATATAGAATTTATTGTTATTATTTATAATAATACCTTGAATTATAATGCGTTACACCAGGTCTAGGTTTAGAGTTTAGAAACAAGAGATTTGGTATCTAAATAGGGTTTACCAAAGTTTGTTATGATTACTAATTATCACTAGTGCTCTATTTGTGCTACCGTATAAGTATTTTTATTTATTGAAGTTAAACTATAATAAAACAAAAATAAATAAAAATAAATATAACTGATGTGAGCCGGAGCTTGAATTCTGGTCTTTGTCTGTGAAAGCCTATAGCCCTAACCACTACGCTCTGAACAGAGATCTGTTATTATGTGCTTACCATTTGTATTTATGGGTTTGTTATTGGAGAATCATTTAGACATTCAGAATTAGATATTTTATAACTATGAATGTTTTTGGAAATATTATAAGTATATAACAATGTTGTTTGATTAGCCACCATTATGCTCGGTCTGAAAATGGTTAATGTGTAAAATGATGATGTTTTAAATGTTGACACATATGATGCATAAACGAATGCTAATACAGCTAATTACACATACACAATAGGTGTGAATATCACCTGTTTTGAATAGTGATTGGATCCTTTGGGTTTAAAAGGTGTTTCTGGCTCTCTGAGTTATATCCTCTGATGAAACCGCAGGTATACAATTGCGGAGAAACGCGTAAGAACTAAATATTGCACCCATCTGATACATTGCCTCACCGGTATCTACATTGCTAACCAGCCCAGCCAAGTACGAGACTTGAATACATCACGGTGTCCTTCAAGTAAGGATGGTAACATCATTTGTGGCTGTGGAAAATGCATAAGGATCCGGTAAGAGACCCCATTTTGCACATATCATTACAACCGCTTGAATACGGACATTTTTACTGCTGCGGGCACAGGTGGAATCGTAGCGTAGCTTCAAAATTGAAAATCTCAGGCGACCTCCCTCTGCCCTTATCTTTAAAATTTAACGGAGGAGGAATCGGCATCGTGTCTGTATTATCAGACCAAAACCTCAACTAATGCTATTACCGTTATAAAGAACTGCAGCTTGTGTATATCAGCGGGTCCAATATTTGTCTGAAATGACATTACAGAGGCATTTAAATATGTACTAATAATATTTTACTACAAAGGATATATAAATATAGCACTGATCACTTTTTAACTTTTAATAGGTCATGTTATAAGGTGCCCATCATTTTATTGTGATCCCTTACACTTTTAACTTTAAGCTAGCTTAGCACTACAAATACACGGACACCAGTAGCTAGATTTAAAAGGTCAGACGGTATTTATTGATGGCTGACCGGAACTTTAAACTAGATTTTATGTTGGAGGATGGCAAAAGAAAAGGCGCTACCAAACGCCAGCTCCAGTCATCTAATTATACCACCGAAACTGAGGAGGGGGTTATCAAGACAACCACCTCCTACATGCCTAACCCGCATTGTGCAGAACCCACCACTCTCTCCTCTGGCAAATATGGATGCTCCCCTAGGGGAGCGTCCGACTGTCCAACTGCAGGGTAAGGACTCACTTGCCGTCTTTACAAAAGAGGGTGCTCCACAATGACCACTTAGGCCTTATGTCCGCTGGCTGGTAGCGAATTTCCCGCCACAACGAGGTTTTCCAAACCACGACCGCCATCCCCAGAAAAATACGCTGCACCCCTACAATAACAACGAAGCATAATCCTCCCCGTCCAATGACAGCAGAACGCCGCTGAATAGCCAGTTAGTGCATAGAGCAACAAAAGGGACCTGATAGCAAATATGAGGTAGAAGCCTACGTACATGACCCAACTCAGTACTGACTAGGGGCAGGACGACCTAAATGGGCGACACAACCTACCTACCTGGTAGAAAAGAAAAACCCACCAAATCACCCCCACACAAGTCACGAGCTCCTAACCCACGGACCACCCCGTGACCAAAAACACAGCCGTTCCACTTGCCATAGGATGCAAAGCCGCCCAAAAATCATAAAAGTGGCCCAACAAGGCACACGCTCTTGCGTGTCGATAGCATCTGAAAAAGAAAAGATCCTTAACACCTGTGACTAAAACAGACAATAAAATTACACGATAAACAGTAGTAAAAAACAAACCCAAGTGAAGGAGAACTCAAAAAACCTCCCGGGGACCTTTGATAAGCCAATTGTAATTAGGCCTCCTCGGAGGAAAATTTTTATTCGCTTCACACCCTCAATTCCTGAACGCTATCAGTTCAAAAACTGACCGGTAAACATAGTTTTTGGGTTTGCGCAACAGGCGCAACTAAGACCTTACAAACATACACAACTTATACAACACAGCATCCGAATCGCAGCCGCCGCAGTTCGCGCAGCTGCCCCAATCCGCAAGGACTGGGTACCATAGCTCTAAAGCCGCAACCAAATGCCTTGCGAAAAAGGCGCTACCAACTTATCAGCATCAGTCAACTAGAATAAAAAACTAGGATGGGACTCCCCACCACCGCCTAAAGCATAACCCGCAGGACTCACCACCCTTTATTCCAGCAGAGAAAGAGACGAAACCGCACGGGAACATCTGTAGTCCACCCGCAGGGGTAAGACACACTCGCCGACCTACCAAAAAGGGGGGTGCCCCACAATGACCACTTATGCATCCTTGACCGCTGGCTGGTAGCGTCTTTCCGCCAAACCATAATACAACGCACACACCCAGCAGTCCAGCACCTGAATCGCTTCCGCTGAAGAAACCACCACTGCAACATGCGTAACCGCCTCCCATCTGCAAGGAATGGGTATCATAGCCCGAAAACCCTATCCAACGTAGACCAGTCGGACACCACGCAGACGCCCAGCGGCCCAGCACCGGTATTGTTGCCGCTGCCAAACCTGCCCCTGCAGCATGCGCAACCACTTCAATGCACAAGGAACAGGTACCCTAATCTTAAAACACAAAACAACACAAATCCCCAGCGGCCCAGCACCTGAAAACGCTGCCACCGAAGAACCTGCCACCTGCAGCATGCGTAGGTGCCCCCATCCGCAAGGAATGGGTACCCCAGCCCTAAAACCACCATACGACGCACAGTCTCTGCGGCCCAGCACCTGAAGTGCTGCCATTGAAGAACTTGCCGCTGCAGCACACGCAACAGCCCTTAATCCACAAGGAATGGGTACCATAGCCCGAAAACCTTATCCAAATATACAGATGCTGTATAGCATACAGACTCCCATCAGCCCAGCACCCGAATTGCTGCCGCTGATGAACCCGCCGCTGCAGCATGCGCAACAGCCCCAATCTGCAAAGAAATTGGTATCAATAGCCCAGAAAACCTTACCCAAATGCACAGAGGCTGTATACCATGCATATCCCCAGCAGCCCAGCACCTAACGCTGTCACCGAAGAACCTGCCGCCACAGCAGGCATAACCGCCCCAATCCGCAAGGAATGGGTACCTTGGTCCCCCCACTGCAAGCCCCCGGCAACCACCATTGCCGTAATGCTACAGAAAACGAAAAAACTAGCGAAGAGGACCCAGGAGGGCACACAAAAGAAAATGGCCATCCCCTAAAGGCCGCACCGGACACACACCCTCGCCAAGGGCAATGTACCACCATCCTTACATGCCTGCGCTCTTAAGCGGAGGACCCCGGCTATCCCAATCCCGTGCAGAACCTGCAAGTCTGCATAGGAAAATATGGAGTGCTTCACGATTCGCGTAGCATCCTTGCACAGGGGCCATGCTAATCTTCTCTGCATCATTCCAATTTCAGTGTATGTGCTGCCGAACCAACCACCATCTAGGCACCCCACCATAAAACACCACTGAAAGGCAAGCCAGAGTACAAAGACGACCTGCCACCGGCTACCAACCCACTGATCCAAAACGCCCCAACAAAAAACCAGCGCAAAAGCTAGCCCGAGCAGCGCAACCTCACGAACCAGACTACGCCCCACCTGGCCGGCCCCAAACGGGACCACCAAACTTCACCTAAGTATACGGAAATCGACGTGCCCACTCAAAAGCCGCAGCCATAGGGTGCCCCGTCGCCCATCCCATAAGGGCTATGGATAGCATGAAAGAACTGATAGAGCAGCCAGCAGCAGTAGTAAGGAGCGAAAAGAAGTGCCCGCAAGGGCAGATGCCCTGGCTGCCCCAGACCTGCCATCCCGGGGGAAAAAAAAACAGATAAAGGCCCTCAAAGTACCTAAAGGTGACCCAATAAAAATCAACCCGCTGGAGTAAACAAACCTACCCACAAAAGCCAATGAATCCCAGCCATTGTCTGGAGCATGGGAGGAGCCACCACCGGCCCGTCCAAGTAGCTGGACCAAACTCGGCCATCCGCCAGACATGAGTCAGGCACGAAAAGAAACATCAACAGCCGCCCCAGGAACCAATGCACGGAATGTAGTAAAGGAAGCGCAACCATGCCTCTCCATGCCCGGGTCGCAAAGCCAGGAAACAAACGTTGCGCCGTCAACATTTGGGAACCAGACGACATAACAGGCAGAGGGCCGAGGGGGAGGAAGGACGCCGATCATGAAAAGCGTGAACCACCTCCAGGTAAGCGCCCAGAGAAAGAAAACAAGGACCCGAGCCATCACTGGAAACGGCCTGTAAGCACCCATGCAAAAAGGTGCAGAATTATACCAAAACAGATGAACAGAACAACCTACGCAGAACACGTCTCCCCAACGGAAAACCCATAAATCGAAAACTGATACCGGGGCAAGGGAAGAAGGTGAAAAGCGGACGCAACATCCAGCTCTAAGCAGCAGGAAACACGACCGCAATGTCACCCAAACGCAGGGACTCGTCAAAAGACAGATAAAGCTCCCTGCAGGAAGCATCGGAAAGGCATTTGAAATCAAAACCTCATGTGGGTGAGACAAAGGTGACAGAAATGGGCACCCACCCGGGAACCTACCGGTAACAGTGGAAGGGCCTTCCGTGCTACCTACCCTGGCACCTCAAGGAGCGGAAAGTGTTCCGCTCGCGAACTGGGTGCATACCCGACTGTATGACCGGCCCACAAGAGTGGTGAACACAATAATTTACCCCCACCCTGCGCCTGCCATTATCTGAAGCCAACACTAACCCTCAGCCCCCCATGGTGGGATCCCATGCCAATAGGACAGTCTATGGTCCTAGCACCAGCATGGCAGGCAGAAACCCTGATATTAGGAGGCCCATGCTCCCCCGACCGAGCTAGCTGCAACCACCAAGAAAATTGCGCGTCCCCAGCTGCTAGCCTATCATGACCATGTTGCACGACCCTTCTAATGTAGAACATGGCCACCTAACCCATTCTAATCGTATACACTACCTACCCTGTTAAAATAAAACGGCACCCACGACCTACCAGTATATGTGCGGATTAGCAAGGACTCCATGTACGTATTCGGAGAACGTAAAAACTTCACACAGTCAGAGCCACTGTGTGAAATGACCGCAAGACTGCAGTGCGGCAGCAATGCCGCCATCGCACCATCCGCACCGCCCGTAACCTCCGACATAGCACCATGAACCTGCCAACAAAACATCAGGGAGCTGACATACCCGTAGCCACAGGTACCCCGTTGTACCCAGCTCCTGTAGCCGCACGACGTGCAGTAAGCTAGGCAAATTTATGCGGGCGCCCGGGGAAACCAGAGGAAACACAACTAGTACTAACCAATGCTAAAGGAACAAAGAAGCAGCATGCTCACCGTTACCCAAAGGACCCAGAACCACCCAAGCCGACGACGATCCCGACCGAAGATCTCCAGCAGACACCGACACCGAATCTTTTCCCGACCTTCGACTCGTGGACCCCCATTCCACGGTCCTGACGACGCCCAAACAGGAAACGCGTAGCTGTGAAGAAAAGAGGTAGCGCTAACGGGGAACCGGAACCGTCGTGCAACAAGGCGCTGCCGGGAACGGGGGATGGGGGAGAGCTGCGCAACAGCGAGGGGCTGGAAACGGTGGGACCGACGCGGAAGAAGGGAAGGAGGGACCGGCCAATGATGGGACCCAGTCAGGAAGGCCTGAGAGGACACCACCAGCAACACCCAGCATGACCAGCAGGGGGGGGCAGCAGAACCACGCAGTAGAATGCACCCACACAGTGGACAGGGGACCATGAAGAGCGCCCACGGTGGGCATAGGGGCACCCCTCTGCATGCAGGGCCCCAGTAGGAAACACTGTGACCCGACCCTCACTGACCGGACCGCAACAACAAAAACCCACCCACCCATATGTGCAAGCTGGGGCACCCCCGGCGGTAACACCTGGGAGCCTGAGCCACAAAACAAACCCAAAACAGCCCCCACAGGAAGACGATCCAGCAGCCCCCCCAGAGAACCACGCGCCAGGCCGCCCCCCCGCTGCGGAGCCAGCACTGCGCCAACCACGGGGGGAAGCCGCGACCCTGCACGTGGAGCCGGCCGCCGGAGGCCAAGGTGCCAGCGGCCGGAGCTCCGAAACTGATCCGACTGCTGTATGCACGGCCCCCGCCGCGGGTACCCTGACCAGCAGATGCCACATAGAGCAGCGTCCGCTGCCAGGCGCCATGGACGGGGACTGGGAAAGACACTGGGGAGGGGGGTGGGGTGGCTGAATGCCACGCCAGACCTGGCCACAGTGGCCGAGATACGGACCCAAGGCCTTATACCCCAGAAGCGTCACGGGGACAAGCCGCACACGCCAGCATGAGGCGTGAGCGGACGCACAGGAAGGGGCATGCAGAACCGAAGGGCTGGAGAGGGGAAAAATGGAGAGGGAGGGGGAGAGGAGGCAGCGGAAGGGGGGGGGGGGGAGAGCAATTTAACAGTGTAACAAATAAAACAGCAACCCTAAGAAAAATAAATAAAACAGGCACAGAGCCAGTGTCACTTAGCTGTCCAAATGGCAAGAGGAAGTATGAAGCACAAGACCCAAGCTTTTATATGCACTGAAGCCTACACCCACAAATACTGATGGACAAGGAATACAACCTATGGAAAATTCCCAAGGTCCCTTGGAAAAACTACCTAGCAACTGCTTTGTCATAAACAACCAATCACAAAAAATGGGGCTCTTATATGGTCTCGTGCTTATTCAGCCCTCATCTAATCTAATCAGTAACTTGATAGCTATACTAATAATAATACAAATTTTATATTTGTTTTGTGTTATATGTGTCAACTGTCTTGTTATGATAAAAAAATGTAACTTGTTTTTTAAATACAGTGTAATTAATACATTTTGAATTTATTATATAGCGCTCCCTTCATATATTTTTTTATATTTCTATCTAATTATTTTAAACCTGATAAAGGTTAATAATCCCGAAATGTTGCATGCTTGTGAGTCCAGAGGTGTTATTTTATGTGAGACCAGTGAGTGCCTATAATTGGAATCGTTATATAAATATATATATCTCAGGGACGGGCGGTGAGATAAATGGATCAGGAGGCACCAGTTAGTACTAGAGCCAGATTTACACACAATATATGAGCCAAAGGGTTCATGTGGGCATTACACACAGGTGCAGCAGTATATAATACTGGAAATTTGGTGTGTTTTGATCAAAGATGTGTGAATAAGGCAGGTGTCAAATAAAAATATATTATTTGTATTTTTCATATACTTTATAAAGGCAAACCTCTGGTTTTCACATTGGTATGACAGGAAAGGCTCTACCTCGCCCCACCACATGTCACTGATATATATATATATATATATATATATATATATATATATATATATATATATATATATATATATATATATATATATATATATATAGTAAAGATGAGCGGGTTTAGTTCTCAGAGAAACAAACCCTACCGGACTTCACCACTCGAGACCGGATCCGAGTCAGGCTCGGGTTTTCCCACCTGACTCGGAAACCAGAACGTGGCAAAACGTCATCATCCCGCTGTCAGATTCTCGCAGGGTCTGGATTCCGTATAAGGAGCCGCGCGTCCCCATCATTTTCACTCCGGCATTGGAGAGTGTAGAGAGAGGACGTGTCTCCGTCCTCAGTGTCCGTGTCTTGTTCTGCATCTGTCCAGTCACAGTTGTTGTGTCCTCTGCTGCCATATGTCCAGTGCTGATGTATAAGTACAGTCCAGTGGTGCTTTGTTGTGCTGCATCAGTCCAGTGGTGGTGTCTTTTGCTGCATCAGTTCAGTCACAGTGGTGGTGTCCTCTGCTGCCATATGTACAGTGCTGCTGTATAAGTCTAGTCCAGTGGTGGTGTGTTGTGCTGCATCAGTCCAGTCACAGAGTGGTGATGTGTTGTGCTGCCATATGTCCAGTGCTTCTTTAGAAGTCCAGTCCATTGCAGTGGTGCTGTGTTGTCCTGCATCAGTCCAGCGTTGGTGTCCATGTGCTGTTGTATATGTCCAGTGATCCTACCGTGGCATATATGTCCATTGATACTGCCGTATATGTCAAGCGGTACTCCCGTATAAATCTAGTGATCCTGCCATATAATTACAGTGATCCTGATGTATAATTCCAGTGATACTGCCGTATAATTCCAGTGATCCTGCCGTATATGTCCATTGATACTGCCGTATATGTCCCGCAGTACTGTCGTATAAATCCAGGTATCCTGACATATTATTCCAGTGATCCTGCCGTATAATTCCAGTGGTACAGGCGTATAAATCCAGAGATTCTGCCGTATAATTACTAGAGATGAGCGGGTTCGGTTCCTCGGAATCCGAACCCCCCCCGAACTTCAGCCTTTTTACACTGGTCCGAGGCAGACTCGGATCTTCCCGCCTTGCTCAGCTAACCCGAGCGCGCCCGAACATCATCATCCCGCTGTCGAATTCTTGCGAGGCTCGTATTCTATCGCGAGACTCGGATTCTATATAAGGAGCCGCGCGTGGCCGCCATTTTCACACGTGCATTGAGATTGATAGGGAGAGGACGTGGCTGGCGTCCTCTCCGTTAGAATAGATAGAGACACTTGAGTTGATTACTTAGTAATTTTGGGGAGCATTAGGAGTACTCAGAGTGCAGAGTTTTGCTGATAGTTAGTTACTAGTGACTGACCACCACCAGTTTTATTTATTATTTAATATAATCCGTTCTCTGCCTGAAAAAAAACGATACACAGTCACATACCATATCTGTGCTCAGCCTCAGTGTGCTGCATGATAATATCATCTATGTATATCTGACTGTGCTGAGTGCTCACTGCTCACACAGCTGAATTGTGGGGGAGACTGGGGTGCAGTTATAGCAGGAGTACAGTGCACACTTTTGCTGCCAGTGTGACTGACCAGTGACCACCAGTATATTGTCTGCCTGAAAAAGTTAAACACTCCTGTGGTGGTTTTTTTTTTTATTCTATAAACGCATTCTGCTGACAGTGTCCAGCAGGTCCGTCATTCATTATATTATATAAATATTTACCTGCAGTAGTGTTTATATTTTTTTTTGTTCATCTCTATCATCTTTATCATCTCTATATTAGCAGACGCAGTACGGTAGTCCACGGCTGTGGCTACCTCTGTGTCGTCAGTGCTCGTCCATAATTGTATACCTACCTGTGGTGGGGTTTTTTTTTTCTATCTTCTTCATACTAGTAGTTTAGGAGTCTGCTGACAGTGTCCAGCAGGTCCGTCATTATATTATATATACCTGCAGTAGTGATATATATATATATATATATATATATATATATATATATATATATATATATATTTTTTTTTTTTTTATATCATTATCATCTCTATACTAGCAGACGCAGTACGGTAGTCCACGGCTGTAGCTACCTCTGTGTTGTCAGTCACTCGTCATCCATAAGTATACTAGTATCCATCCATCTCCATTGTTTACCTGAGGTGCCTTTTAGTTGTGCCTATTAAAATATGGAGAACAAAAATGTTGAGGTTCCAAAAATAGGGAAAGATCAAGATCCACTTCCACCTCGTGCTGAAGCTGCTGCCACTAGTCATGGCCGAGACGATGAAATTCCATCAACGTCGTCTGCCAAGGCCGATGCCCAATGTCATAGTACAGAGCATGTAAAATCCAAAACACAAAATATCAGTAAAAAAAGGACTCAAAAATCTAAAATAAAATCGTCGGAGGAGAAGCGTAAACTTGCCAATATGCCATTTACCACACGGAGTGGCAAGGAACGGCTGAGGCCCTGGCCTATGTTCATGGCTAGTGGTTCAGCTTCACATGAGGATGGAAGCAGTCAGCCTCTCGCTAGAAAAATGAAAAGACTTAAGCTTGCAAAAGCACAGCAAAGAACTGTGCGTTCTTCGAAATCACAAATCCACAAGGAGAGTCCAATTGTGTCGGTTGCGATGCCTGACCTTCCCTACACTGGACGTGAAGAGAATGCTCCTTCCACCATTTGCACGCCCCCTGCAAGTGCTGGAAGGAGCACCCGCAGTCCAGTTCCTGATAGTCAGATTGAAGATGTCAGTGTTGAAGTACACCAGGATGAGGAGGATATGGGTGTTGCTGGCGCTGGGGAGGAAATTGACAAGGAGGATTCTGATGGTGAGGTGGTTTGTTTAAGTCAGGCACCCGGGGAGACACCTGTTGTCCGTGGGAGGAATATGGCCATTGACATGCCTGGTGAAAATACCAAAAAAATCAGCTCTTCGGTGTGGAAGTATTTTAACAGAAATGCGGACAACAGGTGTCAAGCCGTGTGTTGCCTTTGTCAAGCTGTAATAAGTAGGGGTAAGGACGTTAACCACCTCGGAACATCCTCCCTTATACGTCACCTGCAGCGCATTCATCATAAGTCAGTGAAAGTTCAAAAACTTTGGGCGACAGCGGAAGTAGTCCACTGACCAGTAAATCCCTTCCTCTTGTAACCAAGCTCACGCAAACCACCCCACCAACTCCCTCAGTGTCAATTTCCTCCTTCCCCAGGAATGCCAATAGTCCTGCAGGCCATGTCACTGGCAATTCTGACGAGTCCTCTCCTGCCTGGGATTCCTCCGATGCATCCTTGAGTGTAACGCCTACTGCTGCTGGCGCTGCTGTTGTTGCTGCTGGGAGTCGATGGTCATCCCAGAGGGGAAGTCGTAAGACCACTTTTACTACTTCCACCAAGCAATTGACTGTCCAACAGTCCTTTGCGAGGAAGATGAAATATCACAGCAGTCATCCTGCTGCAAAGCGGATAACTGAGGCCTTGGCATCCTGGGCGGTGAGAAACGTGGTTCCGGTATCCATCATTACTGCAGAGCCAACTATAGACTTGATTGAGGTACTGTGTCCCCGGTACCAAATACCATCTAGGTTCCATTTCTCTAGGCAGGCGATACCGAAAATGTACACAGACCTCAGAAAAAGACTCACCAGTGTCCTAAAAAATGCAGTTGTTCCCAATGTCCACTTAACCACGGACATGTGGAGCAGGGCAGACTCAGACTATATGACTGTGACAGCCCACTGGGTAGATGTATTGACTCCCGCCGCAAGAACAGCAGCGGCGGCACCAGTAGCAGCATCTCGCAAACGCCAACTCTTTCCTAGGCAGTCTATGCTTTGTATCACCGCTTTCCAGAATACGCACACAGCTAAAAACCTCTTACGGCAACTGAGGAAGATCATCGCAGAATGGCTTACCCCAATTGGACTCTCCTGTGGATTTGTGGCATCGGACAACGCCAGCAATATTGTGTGTGCATTAAATATGGGCAAATTCCAGCACGTCCCATGTTTTGCACATACCTTGAATTTGGTGGTGCAGAATTATTTAAAAAACGAGAGGGGCGTGCAAGAGATGCTGTCGGTGGCCAGAAGAATTGCGGGACACTTTCGGCGTACAGGCACCACGTACAGAAGACTGGAGCAACACCAAAAACGCCTGAACCTGCCCTGCCATCATCTGAAGCAAGAAGTGGTAACGAGGTGGAATTCAACCCTCTATATGCTTCAGAGGTTGGAGGAGCAGCAAAAGGCCATTCAAGCCTATACAACTGACCACGATATAGGAGGTGGAATGCACCTGTCTCAAGCGCAGTGGAGAATGATTTCAATGTTGTGCAAGGTTCTGCAACCTTTTGAACTTGCCACACGTGAAGTCAGTTCAGACACTGCCAGCCTGAGTCAGGTCATTCCCCTCATCAGGCTTTTGCAGAAGAAGCTGGAGACATTGAAGGAGGAGCTAACACTGAGCGATTCCGCTAGGCATGTGGGACTTGTGGATGGAGCCCTTAATTCGCTTAACAAGGATTCACGGGTGGTCAATCTGTTGAAATCAGAGCACTACATTTTGGCCACCGTGCTCGATCCTAGATTTAAAACCTACGTTGTATCTCTTTCCGGCAGACACAAGTCTGCAGGGGTTCAAAGAACTGCTGGTGAGAAAATTGTCAAGTCAAGCGGAACGCGACCTGTCAACATCTCCTCCTTCACATTCTCCCGCAACTGGGGGTGCGAGGAAAAGGCTCAGAATTCCGAGCCCACAGGCTGGCGGTGATGCAGGGCAGTCTGGAGCGACTGCTGATGCTGACATCTGGTCCGGACTGAAGGACCTGACAACGATTACGGACATGTCGTCTACTGTCACTGCATATGATTCTCTCACCATTGAAAGAATGGTGGAGGATTATATGAGTGACCGCATCCAAGTAGGCACGTCAGACAGTCCGTACGTATACTGGCAGGAAAAAGAGGCAATTTGGAGGCCCTTGGACAAACTGGCTTTATTCTACCTAAGTTGCCCTCCCACAAGTGTGTACTCCGAAAGAGTGTTTAGTGCCGCCGCTCACCTTGTCAGCAATCGGCGTACGAGGTTACTTCCAGAAAATGTGGAGAAGATGATGTTCATTAAAATGAATTATAATCAATTCCTCCATGGAGACATTCACCAGCAGCAATTGCCTCCACAAAGTACACAGGGAGCTGTGATGGTGGATTCCAGTGGGGACGAATTGATAATCTGTGAGGAGGGGGATGTACACGGTGATGAATCGGAGGATGATGGTGAGGTGGACATCTTGCCTCTGTAGAGCCAGTTTGTGCAAGGAGAGATTAATTGCTTCTTTTTTGGTGGGGGTCCAAACCAACCCGTCATTTCAGTCACAGTCGTGTGGCAGAC
Source organism: Pseudophryne corroboree (assembly GCF_028390025.1). Taxonomy (NCBI): domain Eukaryota; kingdom Metazoa; phylum Chordata; class Amphibia; order Anura; family Myobatrachidae; genus Pseudophryne; species Pseudophryne corroboree. The sequence continues at coordinate 662,409,245 of NC_086445.1, forward strand.
CCTGTCACTGAAATGATGGGTTGGTTAAAGTGTGCATGTCCTGTTTATACAACATAAGGGTGGGAGGGCCCAAGGACAATTCCATCTTGCACCTCTTTTTTCTTTCATTTTTCTTTGCGTCATGTGCTGTTTGGGGAGTGTATTTTGGAAGGGCCATCCTGTGTGACACTGCAGTGCCACTCCTAGATGGGCCAGGTGTTTGTGTCGGCCACTAGGGTCACTTATCTTAGTCACACAGCTACCTCATTGCGCCTCATTTTTTTTCTTCTTTGCGTCATGTGCTGTTTGGGGAGTATTTTTTGGAAGGGCCATCCGGCCTGACACTGCAGTGCCACTCCTAGATGGGCCAGGTGTTTGTGTCGGCCACTAGGGTCGCTTAGCTTACTCACACAGCTACCTCATTGCGCCTCTTTTTTTCTTTGCGTCATGTGCTGTTTGGGGAGTGTTTTTTGGAAGGGCCATCCTGCGTGACACTGCAGTGCCACTCCTAGATGGGCCAGGTGTTTGTGTCGGCCACTAGGGTCGCTTATCTTAGTCACACAGCTACCTCATTGCACCTCTTCTTTTTCTTCTTTGCGTCATGTGCTGTTTGTGGAGTATTTTTTGGAAGGGCCATCCGGCCTGACACTGCAGTGCCACTCCTAGAGGGGCCAGGTGTTTGTGTCGGCCACTAGGGTCGCTTAGCTTACTCACACAGCTACCTCATTGCGCCTCTTTTTTTCTTTGCGTCATGTGCTGTTTGGGGAGTGTTTTTTGGAAGGGCCATCCTGCGTGACACTGCAGTGCCACTCCTAGATGGGCCAGGTGTTTGTGTCGGCCACTAGGGTCGCTGAGCTTAGTCACACAGCTACCTCATTGCGCCTCTTTTTTTCTTTGCGTCATGTGCTGTTTGGGGAGTGTATTTTGGAAGGGCCATCCTGCGTGACACTGCAGTGCCACTCCTAGATGGGCCAGGTGTTTAGTTATCCAGCGACCTTGGTGCAAATTTTAGGACTAAAAATAATATTGTGAGGTGTTCTGAATAGACTGAAAATGAGTGGAAATTATGGTTATTGAGGTTAATAATACTTTGGGATCAAAATGACCCCCAAATTCTATGATTTAAGCTGTTTTTTAAGGTTTTTTGAAAAAAACACCCGAATCCAAAACACACCCGAATCCGACAAAAAAAATTCGGTGAGGTTTTGCCAAAACGCGTTCGAACCCAAAACACGGCCACGGAACCGAAACCAAAACACAAAACCCGAAAAATTTCCGGTGCACATCTCTAATAATTACAGTGGTACTGGCGTATAAGTCCAGTCCATGATAATGCCATGTATGTCCAGTGATACTGCCGTATATGTCCATTGATACTGCTGTATATGTCCAGCGGTACTGACGTATATGTCCAGCGGTACTGACGTATATGTACAGCGGTACCGCCATATAAATCCAGTGATCCTGCCATATAATTCCAGTGGTACTAGCGTATAAGTCCAGTGATCCTACCTTATAATTCCAATGATCCTGCTGTTTAATTGCAGTGATACTGCCATATAATTCCAGTGATCCTGCCGTATAATTCCAGTGGTACTAGCGTATAAATCCAGTGATCCTGCCGTATAATTCCAGTGATCCTGCCATATAATTCCAGTGGTACTGGCGTAGAAGTCCAGTGATCCTGCCGTATAATTCCAGTGGTACTGGCATATAGGTCCAGTCCAGTGATACTGCCGTATATGTCCAGTGGTACTGCCGTATAAAACCAGTGATCATGCCGTATGAGTCCAGTGATCCTTCTGTATATGTCCATTGATACTGCTGTATATGTCCAATGGTACTGCCGTATAAATCCAGTGATCCTGCTGTATAAATCCAGTGATCCTGCCGTATTTTTCCAGTGGTACTGGCGTATAAATCCATTTCAGTGATATTGCCGTATATGTCCAGTGATACTGCCGTATATGTCCAGCGGTACTGCCGCATATGTCAAGCGGTACTCCCGTATAAATCTAGTGATCTTGCCATATATTTACAGTGATCCTGACGTATAATTACAGTGAAAATGCCGTATAATTCCAGTTCCAGTGATCCTGCCATATATGTGCATTGATACTGCCGTATATGTCCCGCAGTACTGTCGTATAAATCCAGGTATACTGCCGTATAGGTCCAGTGATCCTTCCGTATATGTCCATTGATACTGCTGTATATGTCCAATGGTACTGCCGTATAAATCCAGTGATACTGCTGTATAAGTCCAGTGATCCTGCCGTATAATTCCAGTGTTACTGGCGTATAAATCCAGTTCAGTAATACTGCCGTATATGTCCAGTGATACTGCCGTATATGTCCAGCGGTACTGCTGTATATGTCCAGTGGTACTGCCATGTAAATCCAGTAATCCTGCCATATAGTAACAGTGGTACTGGCGTATAAATCCAGTCCAGTGGTCCTACTATATATGTCCAGTGGTACTGCCATATAAATCCAGTGATACTGCCGTGTATATATATATATATATATATATATATATATATATATATATACCCTGTTGCAAAGCGGATTACTGAGGCCATAACAACCACAGTATGCTGATGTTAGACGTGCGTCCGATATCTGCCATTAGTGCAGTGGGACTGCAGTGCCTGCCAACCCTAGATGGGCCAGGTGTTTGTGCAGCACACTTGAGTCGCTTAGCTTAGTCATACAGCTACCTCATTGCCCTCTTTTACTTCTTGGCATGATGTGCTGTTTGGGTACTATTTTTTTTTAAGTGCCTTCCTGTCTGCCACTGCAGTGCCACTCCTAGATGGGTCAATTTTTTGTGTCGCTTAGCTTAGTCATACAGCTACCTCATTGCACCTCTTTTACTTCTTTGCATGATGTGCTGTTTGGGGCCTTTTTTATATTTGCCATTCTTTCTGCCACTGTGGTGCCACTCCTAGATGGGCCAGGTGTTTGTGCCGCACACTTTTGTTACTTAGCTTAGTCATACAGCAACCTCATTGCAACTCTTTTTCTTCTTTTCATGATGTGCTGTTTGGGGCCTTTTTTTTATATCTGCCCTTCTGTCTACCGCTGCAGTGCCTCTCCTAGATGGGCCAATTGTGTCGCTTAGCTTAGTCATACAGCTACCTCAATGCACCTCTTTTTTCTTCTTTGCATGATGTGCTGTTTGGGGTATAGTTTTTTTAAGTGCCATCCTGTCTGCCACTGCAGTGCCACACCTAGATGTGCCAGGTGTTTGTGCCGCACACTTGTGTTGCTTAGCTTAGTCATACAGCAACCTTGGTGCACCTCTTTTTCATCTTTGCATCATGTGCTGTTTAGGGCATGGTTTTTTAAAGTGCCATCCTGTCTGACACTGCCATAGAAGTCCAGGAATACTGCTGTATTAGTCCAGGGGTACTGCCACATAAGTCCACCTATTGCTGAATTTTTGAAAAATGACAGGGGGTGCAGAAGATGCTGTCAGTGGGCTGAAAAATTGCAGCCCACTTTCGACATTCAGCCACTGCATGCCACTACTAGATGGGCCAGGTGGTTGTGTCACTTAGCTTAGTCATACAGCAACCTCAGTGCACTTCTTTTTCTTCTTTAAATCATGTGCTATTTGGGGACTAGTTTTTTAAAGTGCCATCCTGTCTGCTACTGCAGTGCCACTCCTCGATGGGCCAATTGTTTGTGTCGCTTAGCTTAATCATACAGCTACCTCATTGCACCTCTTTTACTTCTTTGCATGATGTGCTGTTTGGGGCCTTTTTTATATTTGCCATTCTGTCTGCCACTGCGGTGCCACTCCTAGATGTGCCAGGTGTTTGTGCTGCACACTTGTATTGCTTAGCTTAGTCATACAGCAGCCTTATTGCAACTCTTTTTCTTCTTTGCATGATGTGCTGTTTGGGGACTATTTTTTATATCTGCCATTCTGTCTGCCACTGCAGTGCCACTCCTAGATGGGCCAAGTGTTTGTGCAGCACACTTGTGTCACTTAGCTTAGTCATGCAGCCACCTCAGTGCAACCTTTTGGCCTAAAAACAATATTGTGAGATGTGAGGTGTTCAGAATAGACTGTAAATTAGTGGAAATGAATGTTATTGAGGTTAATAATACCGTAGGATCAAAATTACCCCCAAATTATGTGATTTTAGCAATTTTATGTTTTTTTTTTCAAACATCATGGTCTGATGCAGCACAACACTGCAACACTGTTGTTGTTGTTGTTGTTGTTATTATTATATGGCAGCAGTGGACATATGGCAGCAGTGTATATCACTGTGACAGCCTGGTCACTGGAATGACTGATGACAAGGACACTACCACTGATCTGATGCAGCACAACACAGCAACACTGGGGTATATCTACTAAGCTCCCGATTTTGACCGATTTGGTGTTTTTTCTTCAAAGTGTCATCTCGGAAATTTACTAAACACAAATCTCGGTAGTGATGAGGGCATTCGTATTTTTTTGCCAACACAAGTTCTAAAATACAATTGAATACACCATCGGTCAAACGCGGTTGTTTAGGTATAGTGGGGGTAATTCCAAGTTGATCGCAGCAGGAAATTTTTTAGCAGTTGGGCAAAACCATGGCCCTCATTCCGAGTTGTTCGCTCATTAGTGTTTTTCGCAACGGAGCGATTAGTCGCAAACTGCGCATGCGCAATGTTCACAGTGCGTCTGCACCAAGTAAATTTGCAAAAAAGTTTGATATTTTACTCATGGCTTAACAAAGAAATTTCTCGTTCTGGTGATCGGAATGTGATTGACAGGAAGTGGGTTTCTGGGCGGAATCTGGCCGTTTTATGGGTGTGTGTGAGAAAACGCTGCCGTTTCTGGGAAAAACGCGGGAGTGGCTGGAGAACAGGGGAGTGTCTGGGCAAATGCTGGGTGTGTTTGTGACATCAAACAAGGAACGAAACTGACTGAACTGATCGCAGTGGCAGAGTAAGTCTCAAGCTACTCAGAAACTGCAAAGAAATTTCTTTTCGCAATTCTGCTAATCTTTCGTTCGCAATTCTGCAAAGCTAAAATTCACTCCCAGTAGGCGGCGGCTTAGCGTGTGCAAAGCTGCTAAAAGCAGCTAGCGAGCGAACAACTCGGAATGAGGGCCCATGTGCACTGCAGGAGGGGCAGATATAACATGTGCAGAGATAGATTTGGGTGTGGTGAGTTCAATCTGCAATCTGAATTGCAGTGTAAAAATAAAGCAGCCATTATTTACCCTGCACAGAAACCAAATAACCCACCCAAATCTAACTCTCTCTGCAAATGTTATATCTGCCCCCCCCCACCCCCCCCAGAGTACATGGTTTTGCCCAACTGCTAAAAAATTTCCTGCTGCGATCAACTTGGAATTACCCCCAGTATTCGGTAATATACTATTCATTCGTATTTGAAAACTCTACCGTGAAAGTGCATTTGCGGCCGTGAAAAAAGACGAATCGTAAAAAAATACGGGAAAAAAATAGACCTGCTTTTGATAAGCGTGTTTACATGTGTTTCAAATTCTACATTAATCACACCTGCATTTTTAGCCCTTTAAAAGGACCCAAGCACACTTTACCAATCTCTCACTCTGAAATAGCTGCTGCCATGTGTAGTACTGATTTTTTGTATGCTGTGGGATACCTGAGACTGCTCCATCAGACTAGAATAAACCAGGGCCAGGAAACTGAACATGGTCAGCAGGTTGTCCAGGTGCCGCGGAGGCTGCGCAGGCCTTGTTTTTTTAGGGGGCGTTTAAACTTAAACGCATTGGCCGATGACAGGTCATACAGATGTTCCGGCTAAATAGAATCAACATTTTCCGTCTGTATGACCTTGTCAAACTGGACATAGACCCTGAGACAGCACGCTCTCGCTCTGTCTCAGGCCTGCACAAACTCCTGGCTGTGTTGCACTTTATGGCTACTGGGAGCTTTCAGGCAGTGACAGGCGATGTAATAGGAATCTAACAGCCCACCTTTTCAAAATATTTAAATCAGGTGAGTAAAACCATAAATACTTCTCTATGTCTAAGTTGTGCTTCTGTAATATTAAACAGTATTGTATTTATTACAGGTCATGACACTCACCTTATATTTTGTAATGTACACTCAGGTTTTGGATGCTTTGGATACACACATAGATGCCTCTATCTGCTTCCCTACACAGAAGTCGCAGTGGCATGCAGTCAGGGTAGCTTTCTATGAGCTTGCTGGCATGCCCAATGTGCTGGGTGCCATAGATTGCACACATGTTTAGCTGAGACCACCTAGGGGCAGGCAATACATTTATACCAATAGACATCTGGCCCACTCCACTAATGTTCAGGTGGTATGTGATGCAAATCTTAAAATTATGAGTGTTGTTGCGGTTTATCCTGGCAGCTGCCATGACTCCTTCATCCTCAGTCAGTCATCCCTCTTTGATAAGTTTGAGGCCGGACAAATTCCTGATGGATGGCTCCTGGGTATGTTCAAAGTTTGTTGTGTGCATGTGTGTGTTAACCTCAACATAAAGATTATGTTTGCTATTTGTTGGTTAAAGCACATGTCCTAATGTTGGCTATATCTGTCTTTCAGGTTATGGGGGATATGGCTGCTTCTCTTGGCTTCTGACTCCGTTGTCCATCCCTGATTCCCCTGCTGAACACAATTACAATAATGCACATAAGTCCACGCGGAATGTGATAGAAAGATGTTTTGGTGTGCTGAAATCTAGGTTTCGGTGTCTGCTTTCGGTGTGCAGGGCTTTTGTTGTATAGTCCTTCAAAGGTGACTAGGATTGTGTTCTGCTGCTGTTTTCTTCATAACTTGTGTTTGCACCAACATCCTGCACATGTTGAGGAGTTTCATTGTAAGCTGTGCATAAATGTGTGTATGCTACTGACCCTTACATAATGTACAAAGAGTAAAGCTTTTTATTTTGCTTACTCAACATTGGCTAACACCAGTAGTTCTGAATTATGTTTGTGATGCGGTATTGTTTCATGTTAGGCATGTTGTTTACAGTTAGTCACTAACATTTTCGTCTTATACTGTCAGTCAATAACAAATTAAACTTTGCACATATAGTGTTTTAGTGATTTATTACCGTCAACACTTTTTTTAGGTGTAGCACAATTCTATATTGTTGACATATGTTTGGGAATACTGTATTTAGTGTTGCAGGGTTGCTCATTTCTTAGTTGTTTTTTTGCTGGCTGCAGAGGTTTGTGATGGCACATTGGACCGTGTTCTGCTGGATCGTCGAACTGGGGAGGTAACTGGGGTCTGGCTAGGTGTGGTTGACTCTGAGCTTGAGTCTTGTTGCTGTGATGCCAACACATTTATGTTTTGGCTCAGGTTGTTGAGGCTTGCTGTGAGTTGTGTTGTTGCGGCTGTGTTTTTGGAGATGATTCTGGACAGGCTTTCGGTGATTGATTGTTTTGAATTTTTTGGATGAGGGCTTGTTGATGGTGTTGTTCATCCATTATGCGCTGAAAACTAGCTATAAGTTGTCTGTTGTCTGCTCTCATCTGCTCCATCGTATTGGCCACTCTGACAAGTTGCACAATCAATCTGCTTGAGTTTCTACTGAGTCTAGGTAGACTGGGCAGATATTGGCTGTGTGCGCGCAGACAGGCATGGTTTTGTGCCTGTTGTGTGGCCCAACTGTCCCAAAATGCTAGGTCCATTTGTGGCTGGGGTGGTGTTGGGCACAATTGGGGGGTGGGGGATGGTTGGGGTGGTGGTGTTTTGTCAGCTGGCGTGGTTGGCTGGTTATCAATTGCTTGCAGGTGGAGTGTGAATGTTTTGCTGCAAGTCAGTTTCCTGCTGGGTATCCTGGGACATGATGTCTGCATCTGTATGGGGTTGAAGACAGCCACAATTTTGTTATTGTTGGTCTTCTGGTTGGTTACAGCTTTACGGAAACATACATTACTTATTAATATGCATGTTGAACATAGAAAAAAGAGTGTGGCCAAAAGTAATAATTTAATTTTTATTTATTTACTAAATATGTTGCTTCTTAGGTAGCCCACTCATTTTACAATTTTTGAGGGCAAATGTTGGACTATGAGCCTTCCTTAATGGCCAAACACGGAGAACTGTAATTGGTACAAATGCCACCAAGGACATATGCTTAAAGCTTCGTTTAGGCTAACAAATACATTACATTAAATGCATAGATAAATACACTCATACATTGTTAAAGGCTGTCAGTCTTGGTGACAAAAATTTTTTTTTTTGGGTAGTGGACAAACATATTTCATTAATTCTGCTTGGCTGAAGCGGGCACACCTATTTGGCACATATTGTTAAGTGGCGATCTTAACCATGAGATTATGCTAACTGGTGTGGATTAGTACAAGGATGATTGTGTGCTTGTGGTCATGTGTATTTTGTGCCCACAAACACTGTGTAAAATGCACTTAAAAAATTTGTTTGTGTTTACTCGCCAGACAGCTGAGGGGATTGTGGTTCCTCGGTTTGTGGACTGGCCAAAATGGCTTCTGGTGGCTGAGCCGACACAGTGGAGATGCGCCATTGTGGTGGAGAGGATGCGGGTGTCGTGCCCACCTCAAGACGCCGTCTCTTGCTTCCCCTCTTCTGGAGACTGGCAGACTCCTGTGAAGGGCATTTTTGTTGAGTGTGGTGCGATGATGAAGTTCCTATGAATTAAAATATACATTATTATTCTGTCTTTCTATGTGTTTGCAGAATATGTGTCTGTACAAAATTAATTCCTGCATCGCCAGCATCCGCATCTCTTGGCAGTGTGGTTGGTGTCCTGGCTGTGCTGGCTCTCTTTCGTACTGTAGAAATATTAATTTTGGCCTTATGTTCAGTATATTGTGAGTAGATATTTGTCAACAAAAACATTTTGTGATGTGGACATATGAAGAATATTATGATAACTAAATAAAACTTTTGTTATGCTTTTCTGCCTGACTTCATTGGGTGTGTATAGTATAATTATTAACCAATGACACCAACATATCCATACCATAAGGTGCATAATTATCCAGATTGCACCACTAGAAAACCAGCTGTGGATGATTAACACAACAAGAATATTACTCTCTAACAAAATACATTAATTCTGTAAATACTAACTCACACTAACCAATCACAAAACAAAACACATGACTAATAATGAAACAACACCAATAATCACAACTTGCACACAAAGGACTATCCACAACAACATACATTACCCATAAATACATTAATAAAAATGGCCTAAAAATTCATGAAAACACGAGTCACACTTCATTTAAAGACCACAAATGAATTGGAAAAACAAACAAACAACAAAACCAACAACAAAACCAAAACAGGATAAATTGTTGCTGCAAAAGGACCTTGAAAACTGCTAACTTCACAATACAAAGGGAAAATACATAACTATTTAGGTACAAAACTACATCTGCAAAACATTTAAACAATTAACAAACTTACAAACACAATTATCTACAATACATTTCCTACAACTAAGGACAAAGAACATATATAAAAACAATAAAACAAATCCCAAAAAAACTCACCATCCTGCCTCGGACGATACGAATCCCGGACATTAGTTGCACCAACCACTTCTGGCAGAATAAGGGACCGCACAGGCTCCTCCCACTCATGATACGATGCTCTAAAGGGCTGGCCACCCCCCTGTTTGTCTGGCTGACTTAGCCTCCTTGGCCATCTTAGCCTTGACACACGCTTGATGTCGTAAAATCTCTTACGACACGTGTCCTCGGTCCTCCTCACCACACCTTCACTGTTAACTGCCGCTACTACCTTTCTCTATCGTCCTAGTGGATGCTGGGGTTCCTGAAAGGACCATGGGGAATAGCGGCTCCGCAGGAGACAGGGCACAAAAAGTAAAGCTTTAGGATCAGGTGGTGTGCACTGGCTCCTCCCCCTATGACCCTCCTCCAAGCCAGTTAGATTTTTGTGCCCGGCCGAGAAGGGTGCAATCTAGGTGGCTCTCCTAAAGAGCTGCTTAGGAAAGTTTAGCTTAGGTTTTTTATTTTACAGTGAGTCCTGCTGGCAACAGGATCACTGCAACGAGGGACTTAGGGGAGAAGAAGTGAACTCACCTGCGTGCAGGATGGATTGGCTTCTTGGCTACTGGACATCAGCTCCAGAGGGACGATCACAGGTACAGCCTGGATGGTCACCGGAGCCTTGCCGCCGGCCCCCTTGCAGATGCTGAAGTAAGAAGAGGTCCAGAATCGGCGGCAGAAGACTCCTCAGTCTTCTAAAGGTAGCGCACAGCACTGCAGCTGTGCGCCATTTTCCTCTCAGCACACTTCACACGGCAGTCACTGAGGGTGCAGGGCGCTGGGAGGGGGGCGCCCTGGGAGGCAAATGAATACCTATTTTGGCTAAAAATACCTCACATATAGCCTCCGGAGGCTATATGGAGATATTTAACCCCTGCCAGAATCCGTTAAGAGCGGGAGACGAGGCCGCCGAAAAAGGGGCGGGGCCTATCTCCTCAGCACACAGCGCCATTTTCCCTCACAGAAAGGCTGGAGGGAAGGCTCCCAGGCTCTCCCCTGCACTGCACTACAGAAACAGGGTTAAAACAGAGAGGGGGGGCACTAATTTGGCGATATGCTTATATATATATTAAGATGCTATAAGGGAAAACACTTATATAAGGTTGTCCCTATATAATTATAGCGTTTTTGGTGTGTGCTGGCAAACTCTCCCTCTGTCTCTCCAAAGGGCTAGTGGGTCCTGTCCTCTATCAGAGCATTCCCTGTGTGTGTGCTGTGTGTCGGTACGTGTGTGTCGACAGGTAGGAGGACGATGTTGGTGAGGAGGCGGAGAAATTGCCTGTAATGGTGATGTCACTCTCTAGGGAGTCGACACCGGAATGGATGGCTTATTTAGGAAATTACGTGATAATGTCAACACGCTGCAAAGTCGGTTGACGACATGAGACGGCCGACAAACAATTAGTACGGTCCAGACGTCTCAAAAACACCGTCAAGGGTTTTAAAACGCCCGTTTACTTTAGTCGGTCGACACAGACACAGACAGGGACACTGAATCCAGTGTCGACGGTGAATAAACAAACGTATTCCTTATTAGGGCCACACGTTAAAGGCAATGAAGGAGGTGTTACGTATTTCTGATACTACAAGTACCACAAAAGAGGGTATTATGTGGGATGTGAAAAAACTACCATAGTTTTTCCTGAATCAGATAAATTAAATAAAGTGTGTGATGATGCGTGGGTTCCCCCCGATAGAAAATTATGGGCGGTATACCCTTTCCCGCCAGAAGTTAGGGCGCGTTGGGAAACACCCCTTAAGGTGGATAAGGCGCTCACACGCTTATCAAAACAAGTGGCGGTACCGTCTATAGATAGGGCCGTCCTCAAGGACCAGCTGACAAGGCTGGAAAATATAATAAAAAGTATATACACACATACTGGTGTTATACTGCGGCCAGCGATCGCCTCAGCCTGGATGTGCAGAGCTAGGGTGGCTTGGTCGGATTCCCTGACTAAAAATATTGATACCCTTGACAGGGACAGTATTTTATTGACTATAGAGCATTTCTATATATGCGAGATGCACAGAGGGATATTTGCACTCTGGCATCATGAATAAACGCGATGTCCATAACTGCCAGAAGATGTTATGGACACGACAGTGGTCAGGTGATGCAGATTCCAAACGGCACAGTATGGCCGTATAAAGGAAGAGGACTTGTTTGGGGTCGGTCCATCGGACCTGGTGGTCACGGCAACTGCTGGAAAATCCACCGTTTTTTACCCTAAGTCACATCTCTGCAGAAAAAGACACCGTCTTTTCAGCCTCAGTCCTCTCGTCCCTATAAGATCATATCTGCCCAGGGATAGAGGAAAGGGAAGAAGACTGCAGCAGGCAGCCCATTCCCAGGAACAGAAGCGTTCCACCGCGTCTGACAAGTTCTCAGCATGGCGCTGAGACCGTACAGGACCCCTGGATCCTACAAGTAGTATCCCGGGGGTACAGATGGGAATGTCGAGACGTTTCCCCTTCGCAGGCTCCTGAAGTCTGCTTTACCAAGTCTCCCTCCGACAAGGAGGTAGTATGGGAAAAAATTCACAAGCTGTATTCCCAGCAGGTGATTAAATTACCCCTCCTACTACAGAAAAGGGGTATTATTCCACACTATATTGTGGTACTGAAGCCAGAAGGCTAGGTGAGACTTATTCTAAAAATTTTTTTTTGAACACTTACAAAGGTTCAAATTAAGATGAAGTCACTCAGAGCAGTGATAACGAACCAGGAAGAAGGGGACTATATAGTGTCCCGGGACATCAGGGATGCTTACCTCTATGTCCCAAATTTGCCCTTCTCACTAAGGGTACCTCAGGTTCGTGGTGCAGAACTGTCACTATCAGTTTCAGACGCTGCCGTTTGGATTGTCCACGGCACCCCGGGGTCTTTACCAAGGTAATGGCCGAATTGATGATTCTTCTTCGAAGAAAAGGCGTCTTAATTATCCCTTACTTGGACGATCTCCTGATAGGGGCATAGTCCAGGGAACAGTTGGAGGTCGGAGTAGCACTATCTCGGATACTGCTACAATCAGCACGGGTGGATTCTAAATATTCCAAAATCGCAGCTGATCCCGACGACACGTCTGCTGTGCCTAGGGATGATTCTGGACACAGTCCAGAAAAAGGTGTTTCTCCCGGAAGAGAAAGCCAGGGAGTTATCCGAGCAAGTCAGGAACCTCCTAAAAACAGTGCATCATTGCACAAGGGTCCTGGTAAAGATGGTGGCTTCCTACGAAGCAATTCCATTCGGCAGATTTCACGTAAGAACTTTTCAGTGGGATCTGCTGGACAAATGGTCCGGATCGCATCTTCAGATGCATCAGCGGATAACCCAATATCCAAGGACAAGGGTGTCTCTCCTGTGGTGGTTATAGAGTGCTCATCTTCTAGAGGGCCGCAGATTCGGCATTCAGGATTGGATGCTGGTAACCACGGAGCCCAGCCTGAGAGGCTGGGGAGCAGTCACACAAGGGAAAAATTTCCAGGGAGTGTGATCAAGTATGGAGACTTTTCTCCACATAAATATACTGGAGCTAAGGGTAAATTTATAATGCTCTAAGCTTAGCAAGACCTCTGCTTCAAGGTCAGCCGGTATTGATCCAGTGGGAAAAACATCACGGCAGTCGCCCACGTAAACAGACAGGGCGACACAAGAAGCAGGAGGGCAATGGCAGAAACTGCAAGGATTTTTCGCTGGGCGGAAAATCATGTGATAACACTGTCAGCAGTTTTTCATCCCGGGAATGGAAACTGGGAAGCAGACTTCCTCAGCACGACCTCCACCCGGGAGAGTGGAAACTTCATTGAGAAGTTTTTTCCACATGATTGTAAACCGTTGGGAAATACCAAAGGTGGACATGATGGCGTCCCGTCTGAACAAAAAACGGGACAGGTATTGCGCCGGGTCAAGAGACCCTCAGGCAATAGATGTGGACGTTCTGGTAACACCGTGGGTGTACCAGTCGGTGTATGTGTTCCCTCCTCTGCTTCTCATACCTAAGGTGCTGAGAATTATAAGACGTAGAGGAGTAAGAACTATACTCATGGCTCCGGATTGGCCAAGAAGGACTTGGTACCCGGAACTTCAAGAGATGATTACAGAGGTCTTATGGCCTCTGCCGCTAAGAAGGGACTTGCTTCAGCAAGTACCATGTCTGTTCCAAGACTTACCGCAGCTGCGTTTGTCGGCATGGCGATGGAAAGCCGGATCCTAAGGGAAAAAAGGCATTCCGGAAGAGGTCATTCCTACCCTGGTCAAAGCCAGAAAGGAGGTGACCGCACAACATTATCACCACGTGTGGCGAAAATATGTTGCGTGGTGTGAGGCCAGGAAGGCCCCACAAAGAAATTTCAACTCGGTCGTTTCCTGCATTTCCTGCAAACAGGAGTGTCTATGGGCCTCAAATTGGGGTCCATTAAGGTTCAAATTAGGCCCTGTAAATTTTCTTCCAGAAAGAATTGGCTTCAGTTCCTGAAGTCCAGAAGTTTGTCAAGGGAGTATTGCATATACAAACCCCTTTTTTGTGCCTCCAGTGGCACTGTGGGATCTCAACGTAGTTCTGGGATTCCTCAAATCACATTGGTTTAAAACCAGTCAAATATGTGGATTTGAAGCATCTCACATAAAAAGTGACCATGCTCTTGGCCCTGGCCTGGATCAGGCGAGTGTCAAATTGGTGGTTTTTTCTCAAAAAAGCCCATATCTGTTTGTCCATTCGGACAGGGCAGAGCTGCGGACTCGTCCCCAGTTCTCTCCCTAAGGTGGTGTCAGTGTTTCACCTGAACCAGCTTATTGTGGTGCCTTGCACCTACTAGGGACTTGGAGGACTCCAAGTTGCTAGAAGTTGTCAGGGCCCTGAAAATATGTTCCAGGACAGCTGGAGTCAGAAAATCTGACTCGCTGTTTATACTGTATGCACCCAACAAGTTGGGTGCGCCTGCTTCTAAGCAGTCGATTGCTCGTTGGATTTGTAACACAATTCAACTTGCACATTCTGAGGCAGGCCTGCCACAGTCTAAATCGGTTAAGGCCCATTCCACAAGGAAGGTGGGCTCATCTTGGGCGGCTGCCCGAGAGGTCTCGGCATTACAACTCTGCCGAGCAGCTACGTGGTCAGGGGAGAACACGTTTGTAAAATTCTACAAATTTGATATCCTGGCAAAAGAGGACCTGGAGTTCTCTCATTCGGTGCTGCAGAGTCATCCGCACTCTCCCGCCCGTTTGGGAGCTTTGGTATAATCCCCATGGTCCTTTCAGGAACCCCAGCATCCACTAGGACGATAGAGAAAATAAGAATTTACTTACCGATAATTCTATTTCTCGGAGTCCGTAGTGGATGCTGGGCGCCCATCCCAAGTGCGGATTATCTGCAATACTTGTACATAGTTACAAAAATCGGGTTATTATTGTTGTGAGCCATCTTTTCAGAGGCTCCGCTGTTATCATACTGTTAACTGGGTTTAGATCACAAGTTGTACGGTGTGATTGGTGTGGCTGGTATGAGTCTTACCCGGGATTCAAAATTCCTCCCTTATTGTGTACGCTCGTCCGGGCACAGTACCTAACTGGCTTGGAGGAGGGTCATAGGGGGAGGAGCCAGTGCACACCACCTGATCCTAAAGCTTTACTTTTTGTGCCCTGTCTCCTGCGGAGCCGCTATTCCCCATGGTCCTTTCAGGAACCCCAGCATCCACTACGGACTCCGAGAAATAGAATTATCGGTAAGTAAATTCTTATTTTCCACACAGAATTTTTTTCTTGCGTGAAGGCACCTTGGCCGCATCATGGCCAAACAGCTGACGATGATGGCGCATCAGCTCCCGCACCAATGCAACATTCTCTGCATAGCTGAACTTCACATTATGGCACGTCTTTGTAGTGGTGCGTTGCTGCGGAGCCACAGCACCATCACTGTCACTCTCACTGGAGGCCGCAGCAGCAACCTCCACCTACTCCTCCCCCCTCACTAGCCTTCTCCACCTCACTCACCTCCTCCACCTAACTCACCTCCTCCCTCTCACTCACCTCCGCCACCTCACTCACCTCTGACTGGGACATATTCCAGACAAACAACAAAGAACACTGAGAAATAATAAAACACAAAACACACTCCTCCACTACCACTACACACCACACACCAAACACACACACACACACACACACACACACACACACACACACACACACTCACACTCACACACTCACAAACAAACATTGATAATAGACCTAAAAAAAACCCACAAACACAAAAGACTGAACAAACTTTAAAATAACTACACAACAAGTTTGACAGGACTACTTACACACACAGTACAGCACTCAACAATCGCAAAAATATACTACAAATCCTCCAAATACTCCAAACAACTCTCCTACACCTAACACCACTTCCTTTCACCTCTTCACTAGCTAAACCCACGAGGTTCGGTCAGTTTGGGGTGGTTTTATAGTAATGAGCACAGACACTCCTCCATCACAAAACCAACCAATAACGGACGAGTGACAAAAACAAAACTCAGAAAAAAAATACAGACGGGAACGAAAAAAACACTGCCGTAATATTAACATTACAAATTCGTAAAAACAGCACAAAACACGGGCGCAATATACAAGTCTACCTTGCAAAAAACATGAATGACATCGACATCGAAAAATGGAAATAATCAAAATACGACACCATAGTAAATGAGGCGTAACAAATTCAAAAAGTTGCAAAATCACACATTCGATGTCAATCTTGATTAATCTCCCACCAAATCGGCAATAGTACGAATCTTAGTAAATATACCCAACTGTGAGGGACTTGTGGTTGTTATTATTAGAGATGTGCACCGGAAATTTTTCTGTTTTTTTTTTTTTTTTTTTTTTTTTTTGGTTCCGCGGCCGTGTTTTGGATTCAGATGTGTTTTGGCAAAACCTCCATTAAATTTTTTTGTCGGATTCGGGTGTTTTTTTTCAAAAGCCCCTCAAAAACCGCTTAAATCATAGAATTTAGGGCTAATTTTGATCCTATAGTATTATTTCCCTCAATAACCATAATTTACACTCATTTCCAGTCTATTCTGAAAAATATTATTTTTAGTCCTAAAATTTGCACCAAGGTCGCTGGATGACTAAGTTAAGCGACCCAAGTGGGCGGCACAAACACCTGGCCCATCTAGGGGTGGCACTGCAGTGTCAGACAGTATGGCATTTAAAAAAATTGGCCCCAAACATCACAGGAGGCAAAGTTAAATAAAAAAAGAGGTGCAAGATGGAATTGTCCTTGGGCCCTCCCACCCACCCTTATGTTGAATAAACAGGACATGCACAATTTAACAAACCAATCATTTCAGCCATAGGGTCTGCAACACGACTGTGGCTGAAATGACTGGTTGGTTTGGGCCCCCACCAAAAAAAAGAAGCAATACATAGTAACATAGTATCTGAGGTTGAAAAAAGACAATTGTCCATCGAGTTCAACCTATTTGTGGTCTCCTATGCATGATGATTTGACTAAAATTTCTGACTGATGCTGCTGTCAGCCGTTGCATTTTATCCCTATTTATAGTAACTATAATGCATGACTATGCACCATACCCCTGGATATCCTTATCCATTAGGAATTTATCTAACCCATTCTTAAAGGTGTTGAGAGATTCCGCCATTACAACTCCCTCGGGTAGGGCATTCCAAACATGTATTGTACTTACCGTGAAAAAGCCTTTACACCGTATTGTGCGGAATCTCCTCTTCTCTAACCTGAGCGAGTGTCCACGAGTCCTCTGTGTTGATCTAACCAAAAACAGTTCCCGCGCAAGCTCTGTGTATTGTCCCCTTATATATTTGTAGATGTTGATCATATCCCCTCTTAGTCTCCGCTTTTCCAATGTAAACATGCCTAGTCTTTAAAGCCTTTCCTTGTATTCCATCGTCTCCATGCCCTTAATTAGTTTGGTCGCCCTCCTCTGTACCTTTTCAAGCTCCAGGATATCCTTTTTGTAGTACGGTGCCCAGAATTGTACACAGTATTCAAGGTGTGGCCTCACTAGTGATTTATATAACGGGAGTATAATACTCTCGTCCCTAGCATCAATACCCCGTTTTATGCATGCTAATATCTTATTAGCCTTCTTTGCTGCAGTCCTACTTTGGGTACGACTGCTTAGCTTGCTATCTATGAGGACACCTAAGTCCTTTTCCAGTACAGAATCCCCTAATTTTACCCCATTTAGTAAGTAGGTGTAATTTTTGTTCTTGTTACCACAGTGCATTACCTTACACTTGTCTGTGTTGAAGCGCATTCTCCATTTGGCTGCCCATGCTTCTAATTTAACTAAGTCATTCTGAAGAGACTCGGCATCCTCCTCTGTATTTATAGCCTTACACAATTTGGTATCAACTGCAAAAATTGACACCATGCTCTCTAGACCTTCTGTTAGGTCGTTAATGAAAATATTGAACAATAGCGGTCCTAATACTGAGCCTTGCGGCACACCACTTAGCACTTCAGTCCAAGTTGAAAAAGATCCATTAACCACAACGCGCTGCTTCCTATTATCTAACCAGTTTTTGACCCAAGTGCATATTGTGCATCCTAGCCCTGATTCTTGTAGCTTGTAGATAAGTCTCATGTGTGGTACAGTATCGAACGCTTTGGCAAAGTCTAAAAAGATTACATCCACGTCTTTACCCTGATCTAGGTTTGCGCTTACTGTTTCATAAAAGCCAAGTATGTTGGTTTGACAGGATCTGTCCTTCATAAACCCATGTTGATTCCTTTTAATGACCTTATTGGTTTCAAGGAACTTCTGAATACTATCTTTTAGAATACCTTACAATACTTTCCCCACTATAGATGTAAGACTAGCTGGTCTATAATTACCTGGTTCATTCTGGAATTTTTGTTAAACCGAGCGCTTGTGTGTGTTGCTACCTGGTATTGTATGGAAAATGCTTGATGTAATATGGTGTAAATAAAAATAAAAATAAAAAACACTTTAAAATAAAAAAATAATAAATAAAAAAATAATAAATTTAAATAAAAATAAAAAACAAAAAAATAAAAAACAATTAGGGAAGTCGAGGGGGGGTTAAGTGCAATGTTTACAGCTCCTTTCAGAGTAGTTGGTTAGGAGCTTGAGGACACTTTATAAAAGGGCAAAGTCTTTTAAGGTGTAACTGTCCCTGACTTACCCTATTATTCAAGTGCGAGCGTGGCTGGAGGTTCCTGTGTGTGATGGCAATAATCAGGCTGGTGGGCGGGCTGGCCTCTCTCCTGCTTGGTAAGCTGTAACTGCCCTCCTCGGAGGGCAGTTACAGCTTACCAAGCAGGAGAGAGGCCAGCCCGCCCACCAGCCTGATTATTGCCATCACACACAGGAACCTCCAGCCACGCTCGCACTTGAAAAATAGGGTAAGTCAGGGACAGTTAGACCTTAAAAGACTTTGCCCTTTTATAAAGTGTCCTCAAGCTCCTAACCAACTACTCTGAATGGAGCTGTAAACATTGCACTTAACCCCCCCCCCCTCCCTCCCCTTCCCTAATTGTTTTTTATTTTTTGTTTTTTATTTTTATTTAAATTTATTATTTTTTATTTATTATTTTTTTATTTTAAAGTGTTTTTTATTTTTATTTACACCATATTACATCAAGCATTTTCCATACAATACCAGGTAGCAACACACACAAGCGCTCGGTTTAACAAAAATTCCAGAAAGCACCAACAAACAACCTGAGCAGCAATTTTTTCACTCACAGCGCAGCAAACTATACCAAATCTATCCAATTACCTGGTTCAGCTTTACTTCCCTTTTTGAATATAGGCACTACTTCCGATATACGCCAGTCTTTGGGAACCATACCTTATATAACTGAATCCTTAAAGATCAAAGATAGCGGTTTTGCCAGCTCAGAGTGAAGCTCCATTAGAACCCTTGAATGAATACCATCGGGCCCTGGTGATTTATTAATCTTTAAATGTTTTAATCGGTCACAGACTACTTCCTCGCTTAAATAAGTACCTATCAGTGTGATATTCTCATTATTGAGATTGTGTCAGTCCCTGAATTGGGTCCTCTCTAGTGAATACTGTTGAAAAAAACTCATTTAGTGTGTCCGCTATGTCATTATCATTTTTGCTGAAAACTCCCAACTTGTCTTTTAAAGGGCCTATACTCTCCTTCTTTAATGTCTTGCTATTAATGTATTTAAAGAATTTTTTGGGATTCGCTTTGCTTTCCTTTGCTACTAGTTTTTCAGTTTCTACTTTAGCCGCTCTTATTTCCTTTTTGCAAATTTTGTTACATTCCTTATAAGGCGCCCATAACTTTGTGATTACATAAACCTTTTCTTAAGCTATCTTATCACTAAAATAACACGACACAACACACTGAAATAAAGACACGGACACGGTAGCTGGAGTTAAAGGTCAGACGATGTTTATTGATCGCTGACCAACTCTTTAAACTATAATTGTGATCGAATTAGAATTAATTTAGATTATAGCTTTCAATTTAGCTTGGAGGATGGCAAACAAAGTCGCTACCTGACACCAGCACCAGTCACCTAGATGAAAAATCACCAAACCAAGGAGGGGAGTACCCAGACCCCGCCTCCTTCCCGTATAACCCGCATTGTGCTGGCCTCACCCCTCTTTTCTCTGGCAAACGTTCAGTTCCCGCAGGGGAACGTTTAAATGTCCAACCGCAAGAGAAGGACACACCTGCCGTCCTTCTAAAGAGGGAGCCCCACAATGACCACTTATGCCTGTGTGACAGCTGGTTGGTAGCGACTTCCCGCCAATCTGGCTTTCAATAGCCAACTGAAGGAAACAAAAAATTGGTGCAATCCGGGAGGGCGGGCGGGCATACAATGAATGGCAAGAGGAAGTCTGAGGCAAATGCTCTGCCCTATATACTATCCTAAGACCAACCTATTAAGCTTGATGGACAACCTTCTAATCCAATAGGGAAAACCACAGGAAAAAACTGATCTGC
Organism: Pseudophryne corroboree; assembly: GCF_028390025.1. Taxonomy (NCBI): domain Eukaryota; kingdom Metazoa; phylum Chordata; class Amphibia; order Anura; family Myobatrachidae; genus Pseudophryne; species Pseudophryne corroboree. The sequence continues at coordinate 662,429,740 of NC_086445.1, forward strand.
CTAGCAACTGCTTAGTCATTAAACAACCAATCACAAAAAGTTGAGCTCTTATATTGCCTCAGGCTTATGCAGCCTTCAGCTTATTTAAGGCGCCCATAACTTTATTGTGATTACATAAACCTTTTCTTAAGCTAGCTTATCACTAAAATAACATGACACAACACACTGAAATAAAGACACGGACACGGTAGCTGGAGTTAAAGGTCAGACGATGTTTATTGATCGCTGACCAACTCTTTAAACTATAATTGTGATCGAATTAGAATTAATTTAGATTATAGCTTTCAATTTAGCTTGGAGGATGGCAAACAGAAAGTCGCTACCTGACACCAGCACCAGTCACCTAGATGAAAAACCACCAAACCAAGGAGGGGAGTACCCAGACCCCGCCTCCTTCCCGCATAACCCGCATTGTGCTGGCCTCACCCCTCTTTTCTCTGGCAGACGTTCGGTTCCCGCAGGGGAACGTCTAAATGTCCAACCGCAAGAGAAGGACACACCTGCCGTCCTTCTAAAGAGGGAGCCCCACAATGACCACTTATGCCTGTGTGACAGCTGGTTGGTAGCGACTTCCCGCCACAAAGGTTAACAACCGCCATCCGCAACCAGCAACCAAAAACCAACTAAGAACAAACTAAATAGCCCTACCGAAGAGGACCAAAAATATCCTCCAGGAAAATCTGCACTCCTTCAGGAGAAAGATGAACCCCATCCTCCTTGTAGAACTGCCTATTACACAGCACAAGTAAAGGATGCCTGATCGCTACTCCATCTATGGCCCTGACAAAGAGAGACACTGCCGAATTCACCTTCTTGCGGGCCTTCTCCAGCGCAGAGAAACGCACCACACCACGCCAATGAAAACGTGGCACTATCTCCGACCAAACAATGCGCAATCCTGGCCAGTGACAACGAATCGCCACCAAATCCGCCTTAACGGACAAAATCAAATCTATGCCCTTAACTCGACCTAGATCATTACCACCTAAATGAAGGACAATACAACTAGGGCGACCCCAGCGGCGCTCACGGGAAAAAAGGAGCCGCAACAAGTCACCCCACAACATACCTCTGACACCTAACCATCGAAATTCCCTAGACCCAAAAACATCAGCTGCCATAAGTGCCCTGGGATGCCTCGCCGCCCAAAAAATATAGGAATGGCCAACCAGCCATACATGCTCCCCAAAATTGACGATAGCTGAAAAAGAAAACATCCTAACATCAGAATTGTGAACACAATACATACAGAATGCATAACGTAACAAAAAACCCAAGAGAAGGAGAAAAATCAAAAAAACTCCCGTGGACCTTGATAGAACAGCCAATTGAAATTAGGCCCCATCGGAGGAAAAATTTTAAAAATTCACTTCACACCCTCGATTCCTGAACGGTAAGCGTTCAAAAACCGACGAGTAAACACGTTTTTGGGTTAGCGCAACAGGCGCACCTACAACTTATCCAAACGGACATAAGACCTATAGGAGGCAGACTTCCAACGGCCCAGCTCCCGAATAGCCGCAGGGGATGAACCCGTAGCCGCTGCACGGGTAGCCGCCCCAATCCGAAAGGAATGGGTACTGAAGACCGCACCCCGCAAGCCCAATGCCGCCAAACATTTTTTAAACACAGCAGCAAATTGAAACTTCGTCAGCGGGCCAACCTGCGCGTGCACTAGCAACTGGTCGCCCCCCGGAGGCCTCAACCGCATATACTCCTGCGTCAACCGCAGCGGGCAAACGCCCGTTTCCTCCTGGGCCTCCAAGGACACCCAGCGACCCCGACCTGTTTGATCTGTCTTGGACCGCACAATCCTACAGAGCAACAGGCCATCCTGCATGCGCACATTTTCGCAAAGCAGACCCGACTCCCAAAATGCCTTGCTGCATGCCACTAACTTGCTCACTCGGAAAGCCCCAAAAAAGGCCAGGGCATACGCACAACTAAACAAAGTCACCTCGAATTCCGAGGTCGCAATTCGAGGCAGCACACGCAGCAACTCTGTTAGAAGCTGCAACGTCACGGGTCTACGGGAGTCCGCGGGCGCCGGACGCAACCTAGCCCAACCTTTCAGCGCTCTGGAAAGGACAAAAAGACCCAGTGGGGTTCGTCATCCCGTGGAGCCGCGAGTGAAAAGAAATGCCCGCAAGGGCAGTTGCCATGGCCGCTTTTGACCTACCGGTTTGGTAATGTTCCCAAACAAAGGCCATCAAAGCGTCAGCCGGGGACTCACCTGCTACCCTGTACCTACTTTGAAAGACCGACCAATCACGCCAGGCTGCATCATACGCCCTGAGAGTGGAGGGAGCCAAAGCACACCTTGCCAGAGCAGCTAACCTGATTCGGCAATCTGCCAGACAGAAGGCGGGCACTGTAAACCCTCCGCCGCCGCTCCCGGAACCAACGCCCGGAACTTGTCAAATTGGAACCGAGACAATGCATCCGCAATTCCGTTGTCGATTCCGGGAACGTGACGGGCCCTGAAATTAATATTGCGCCGCAAGCAAACTAACACTAGATGCCGTAGCAGCCTCAGAGCCTGCGGAGAGGAGGAACGCTGATTATTAATCGCATGTACCACCCCCAAGTTGTCGCAACAAAACAAGATGTCCCTATTCGCGAACTGGCAGGCCCATAATTCAAGAGCCACTATGATCGGGAACAATTCCAGCAAAAGGAGGTTCTTGGTAAAATCCGGCATCACCCAAGAGGCTGGCCAAGCAGCAGCGCACCATGCCCCAGCAAAAAACGCCCCAAAACCTTGACTGCCCGAGGCATCCGTGAACAATTGGAGCCGTTTACTGGAACAACAAGGCGAAGGCCACAAAACCTCCCTGTTAAAGGACACCAGTAAAGAGACCCAAATCCGCAAATCATCCCTGATCTCGCGGGAAAGGTACACGGTGTGATGCTGCCGGACCGTCCCCGCCGTGGCCCGCTCAAGTTTGCGACAGAAAATCCTCCCCATGGGGATAATCCGGCACGCAAAGTTGAAAGAACCCAGCAAAGACTGCACCTGCTTAAGCCGAACCCTGCGTTTGCCTAAACAGTCAGTAATTAAACCCAAAAGCTTACGCACTTTATCCTCGGGTAGGCGATAGCAAACCCCCACCGTGTCTATTTCAATTCCTAAATAGCTAAGACAAGTGCAGGGGCCCTCACACTTGTCCGGCGCGACGGGCACCCCTAGACTTTCGAACAAGGATCTAGCCACCGACAGAATATCCCCACAGATCGAACTGCCCCCGGACCCACAAAGAGAAAGTCGTCCAGGTAGTGAGCCACCCTGCGTTGACCGGAGGCGGACTGGACGCACCAGTGCAAAAATGTGCTAAAACTCTCAAAGTAGGCACAAGAGACCGAACAACCCATGGGGAGACACCGATCCACGTAAAACTCGCCCCTTATTTTGAAACCCAGAAACCGCAGGGAATCCGGATGCAGTGGAAAAAGCCGGAAAGCCGACTCCACGTCCAATTTTGCCAACAAGCCCCCCGGACCACAATCCCGCACCAAGCGCAGAGCGTCATCAAAAGACTGATAACGTACCCTGCACATAGCCTGCGGAATAGCGTCGTTTACCGAAAAGCCCGGAGGGTGCGACAAGTGCTGTATCAGGCGGAACTTGCCCGTGGCCTTCTTGGGCACCGCCCCAACTGGGGAAATGCACAAGGAGGGCAGCGGGGGAAAGGCGTGGGGCCCCGACATACGCCCCAAGCCGATCTCCCCGTACACCTTCCGCCTGACCTCTTGCGGGAATTCGCGTGCCGATCTCAAATTCTGGCGCGCCACCACGTGCACCGAATCCGAAATGGGCAAACAAAAACTGTGCAGAAAAACCCTCCAAGAGGAATGACGCTGCCGACCTGTCGGGGTATAAGCTCAGCCAGCGCCTCAACTCGGGAACTCGAATTGGGGAAAAGGCCTTACTTGCCAATTCCCCCGGTCTCGGCAGGAGCGGAGGGCTTACCGCTCACCGCCGAGGTGCAATCTTTGGCCGGGTGACTGGCCCCGCACAACCTGCACGAGTGGCGAAAACGACAATTCACCCCCTTGACGCATTTTCCCTCGTTGTAGGCAAAACACTTCCCTTTACCTATCAAGCGGGAACCCGGAGCCCCGGCCGCCCCGGGCTTCTTGACCGTGAATCCGGGGCGGGCTTAACCTGCTGCGTGACCTCCAACCACACCTCGACATTCTTAAAACCCGCGGGCAGGGTGGGGTTGCCATCCTGATTGCGACGGAATTTCTCATCGTAATCCCGCCAAGCGTAACCCTTGGATTTCAAGTACATGTCATGTACTAAAAACAAATATTTCACTAAATTGTGATACTCCGCGGGTCGCGATTCCGTGTAGCAAGCAGTAAAAACCAAAAACCCTCGCAACCACTGGTGAAAATTGTGGAAAGCATTTTCCCCCATGCCGCCCGGTTTCTTAGCTGCGTCGAAACCCTGCCGCATCTCATCCGTAAGGGTGAAGATGTCAACGTACTTCCCCTTCCGGATTTTTTCTCGCATTCTCTTACGAACCCCCCGCGTCACCGCCGTGTTGGCGCACTGCACCATCTCCACAAAGACAATACAAAAAAACTATAACCAGGCGCTAATGTATCATTACCATATTTAGATAATAGTATTACTGGTAAAAAATCTTTGCTTTATAAACGATATTTCATTCTGCGTACAAACCAGCTGCAGGAGAAAGCTTGACTTGGGGTAAGTCAAGTCAAAAAGAACCGGCACTACACAGTCCCGGTAACACTAGAACAACAAACGAATCCCCTCCTGCGCTATAAATGTTATGATATGGCTCAGAGTTCAATGAAAAACAAATATATAACTTATTATATTATATATATTTTTTATTTTATTTGATAGTATTTCATATAAATATATGAATAAAATACACTTCAGACCGGTCAAATATGAAAAAACATTAACAAATCTCTTGCCTAACTAAAGGAGGTGGATCTTAGATAAACTTCTGTGCACAGAAAAAATGTAAAAATATGTAAAATTAATAAAAAATCAGTCCATATGAAAAAGGTTACCAGCTAGATTCACACCCATGAAATAGGTAGCATAATTCATGTGTTGTATTGTAATGGATATCCTCAATACGTTACCACTTTGCAAAGAAGACAATGTTGTGCAATAGAACTGCTCCCCGCAGGAGCCTTACATGCGGCTTGCACCAGTGGTTGTCACACGGGAAAGTTCAAATGACATGTGAGACGGACTCGGGCTGCGGGAACGGCGCTTCACTAGCGCCTGCTGTGCTGATATTCCACCCGACTTCCAGGCTCTATGAGTCCACGTCTCCGAGTGCCGTATGCAGACACCTCAGTCACGGTTGTGATGTCCCGTTCTCCGTTGCTTCCACAGAAAATGCTGCTGAATGAAGATCTATTATAAGGGTGTAATATAGCTGGTGTATGGGTCCAAAAAGATCTGCTTCTGACGCGTTTCGCTCCTTATGGGGTCTTCCTCATAGAATATCGGCACAGCAGGCGCTAGTGAAGCGCCGTTCCCGCAGCCCGAGTCCGTCTCACATGTCATTTGAACTTTCCCGTGTGACAACCACTGGTGCAAGCCGCATGTAAGGCTCCTGCGGGGAGCAGTTCTATTGCACAACATTGTCTTCTTTGCAAAGTGGTAACGTATTGAGGATATCCATTACAATACAACACATGAATTATGCTACCTATTTCATGGGTGTGAATCTAGCTGGTAACCTTTTTCATATGGACTGATTTTTTATTAATTTTACATATTTTTACATTTTTTTCTGTGCACAGAAGTTTATCTAAGATCCACCTCCTTTAGTTAGGCAAGAGATTTGTTAATGTTTTTTCATATTTGACCGGTCTGAAGTGTATTTTATTCATATATTTATATGAAATACTATCAAATAAAATAAAAAATATATATAATATAATAAGTTATATATTTGTTTTTCATTGAACTCTGAGCCATATCATAACATTTATAGCGCAGGAGGGGATTCGTTTGTTGCACTGCACCATCTCCGCATAACGGGGGGGGGGTCAATGGGAACTGCCGACGCTGGCGCTGCCCTTTTCTGTGATTCCTTTGCCATGCGCCGCGCGATGAGTCTAGCTAATTTACGCGGGCGCCGCGGAGAGCCTGAAGAAACACTGCTAGATGATGAGGAAGAACTACTAGATGAACTGTGTAAAGGAAGGGCATGCTCACCAGTGTTAGAAGAACCCGGAACAGCATCGTCCGTTGCACCCGACTCAGTTGGTGGCCGAACTTCCCCCGTTGCTGCCGCGGCCGCGGCCCTCTGCGACCTTCGTCCCCCACGCGACGTAGCCCCGGAACCGGCCAGCACCTGTGAGGGAGAAACAGAAGGGACAACAGGCGCGGGGGAAACCAGCGCATCAATGGTAATGCGGTGAGCATGCAGGGGAGGAGGCCAAGCCCAGCCGCCCCGCGGCGGAGGGCCGGCGGGGAGCGGCGGGGGAGGACCCCCAACTGAGGGGTACCCGACGGCGTGGGGGAAGGCAGCCCCGACCCCAGCAGCACCCCCCATGGAGTAAGCAGGCCGCCAAGAAGGATGCGGCATGTAACCGCCCGCCCCTGAAAATCCGGACGAAACCGGGGGGAACTGTGGAGGGGCAGGAAGGGGCGGCAAAATTTGCGCCAATTGATTCGCTCCAGCTAGGGGCGGCCCGTGATGCGAGCCCGAAAAGGCAGGGAGGGGAACCGTAACCCGGGGGCCGCCAACCGACCATGTGGGCCGGACGCCGGCGCCCGAGCCGTCAAAGTAAGGGTAAAATTGTGGTGTGGACGCCACCGTTAGGCCCATGGAGGGTGCTCCGGTAGCTGCAGGGAACGCCGGCGCAATAGGCCAAGGAAGGCCACCGGGGAAAAACTGGTCCCCAGCGAAACCTTGAGGCGCGTCAATCGAGTGGGCAGGGCCGGGTTGGTGGTAAGCCGCCGTGATGGACGACTGAGTCGCCACCAACTGCAGCGCCCCCGGCGGGCCGGGAGGAGGCGCCTGGAGCCCGACGCCCGGGGACGATGACACGGGCAGCCGCGCAACGGGCGACCGGGGGCCCAGCCAAAAGGCCCCCGATGCGGGACTCCCATCCGGGAACCCCAGCCATGCAACTGCAGGAGGGGCGGGCGCTGCGGCAGCACCAGCCACGCCCCCCACTCCTGAAACACCCGGTACCGCCCCCGGCACCCCATTCCCTATTCCGTAACTGGGTACTACAGGCCCCTCCGCAGACAGGGGTACCTGTACCCCACAAACCGTTCTGGGGACAGAGGGCACCTCACCCTGCTGCCCCAGACTCATATTCCCCACTGTTGGCCCAGCCCCCCCCTCGCCCTCCGCAGCCCCGCCGCGGCCGCCCGAGTGGGCGCCCGAGCCGCCGCTCAGAGCCGCTGTCGGGGAAGGCGGAGGAGACCCGGCGCTGCCCAGCGCGCCGGGCGAAGGAGCTGTAGATGCAGCTGCAGCAGCCGGGGACGCTAGTGACCGCGGCCCGGCCGAGCCGCGCGCCCCGGCGACACGTGCAGAGCGGCCGCTGGCCGCCTGCCTCGCGCTGACAGGGTAGCGGGTAGTCGTGGCCCGACCCTGCCGCGTGCCAGCCGCCGCCGAAAGTAGTCTCCTAGGGGCCGCACTGCGGGAACGGGAGCGGGGGGTGCCCACGGCCTCCACGAGGCGGGTGGGGGGAGCGGAGCGGCGCGGCATACCAGGGGGGAGAGGGGGAACCAATAAATACAATATAATAAAATGTCACAGGAGGAATCACTGAAAAAGAAAAGGGGGGAAGGGAGGGGGGTGCAGAACAGGACAGAACAGCTAATATACAAAGGAAAAACAGCAATGAAATTACAGTGCCAATGTACTTAACCTTCCTGGGCCATACAATAAATGGCAAGAGGAAGTCTGAGGCAAATGCTCTGCCCTATATACTATCCTAAGACCAACCTATTAAGCTTGATGGACAACCTTCTAATCCAATAGGGAAAACCACAGGAAAAAACTGATCTGCCTAGCAACTGCTTAGTCATTAAACAACCAATCACAAAAAGTTGAGCTCTTATATTGCCTCAGGCTTATGCAGCCTTCAGCTTATTTAGTGCTGAAATTACTCTGCTTCCCCGTCAGATTTGTATTTTTTAAATGCTCGCCTTTTCTTGCCCATAAGTTCCTTAATCTTTTTGTTAAGCCACATCGGTTTATGATTTTTATTCCTTTTTTTTGCTACTCATAGGAATACATTTGAGTGTATTTTTAGCTAGCAGGAATTTTAGTACCTCCCATTTCTCCGCAGTATTTTTTCCTAAAAACAAACCTTCCCATTCAATATCCCTGAAAAATATCCTCATCTTTTCAAAATTTGCTTTGCTTAAGTTTACAGTCCTAGTTGAGCCAGTATAGGGCTGTTTATAGAAACTGATATTGAACGTGACCATATTGTGGTCGCTGTTTCCTATGGGTTCCCCTACTATGATACCTGATACCAAATCCCCATTGTTTGTTAATACCAGGTCTAAGATTGCATTGTACCTAGTTGGTTCCTCAATTAGTTGGACTAAGTAGTTATCATTAAGTGTGTTTAAAAACATATTGCCCCTAGCAGTATCACATGAATCGTTTTTCCAGTTTATCTCTGGATAGTTAAAATCTCCCATCACTACTATGTCTCCTACTCCTGCTGCTCTTTCAATTTGCTTTAGTAACAATTCATCATCAGATGCGTTGATACCAGGTGGTCTATAGCATACACCCAATACTAACTTTTTTATTCCTTTTTCCCCGCATGCAATTTCTACCCATAATGTCTCGACAGTGTCTACAGTCCCCTCCTGAATATCTTCCCATATATTAGGTTTTAAAAACGGCTTTACGTAAAGACACACCCCTCCACCCTTTTTATTTAGTCTGTCTCTCCTAAACGGTGTATAGCCCTCTAGATTGACTGTCCAATCATGAGATTCATCCCACCAAGTTTCAGTAATGCCTATAATATCATACTGTTTGCTTGCTGCAAGTATTTCTAGTTCACCCTTTTTACCAGTAATGCTTCTGGCGTTTACATACATACAACTAAGATAAGTATTTTCCCTTGCGTCAGGGACATCTTTCACCTTATGTAGCAAGGATGACCTGTAATCGTCATTGGTTAGTGCTTTGGTAAAATCCCTTTTAGTACCCATGTTAGTAACCTTACCGCCTGCTCTTACCCTCCCCTCAACTTCTCCCCCATTTCGTTTACTACCGCCATCCCCACTATTCTCACTGCATGACCCATAGTTTCTAGATAAACCCTCCCACCAGGCTCCTAGTTTAAAATCTCCTCCAACCTTCTAACCATCCTTCCCCCCAGCACCGCTGCCCCCTCCTCAGTCAGGTGCAATCCGTCACGACAAAAAAGATGGCGCCTGACTGAGAAGTCCGCCCAGTGTTCCAGGAACACAAACCCCTCTTTCCTGCACCAATTCCTAATCCACACATTTACCTCCCTAATCTCCCTCTGCCGCCCTGGACTAGCGCGTGGCACGGGTAATAATTCCGATAATATTACCTTAGATGTCCTTGCCTTCAGTTTCTTTCCTAAGTCCCTATAGTCTTTCTTAAGGACATCCCACCTTCCGCTAACTTTGTCATTGGTGCCAACGTGCACCAAGACCGCCGGGTCTTTGCCAGCCCCTCCCAACAATCTATCTACCCGGTCCGCGATGTGCCATACCCGAGCACCCGGGAGACAACAGACTGTACGGCGATCACGGTCCCGGTAGCAGATTGCCCTATCTGCCTTCCTGATGATAGAATCCCCTACCACCACCATCTGACTAGGTACCTCTCTCTTTTATCCCAACCGCGCCAGAGGGACCGCACCTCTGGATGCTAGAGGGAGCAGTCTCCTCCGGCACCGTCATTTCTTCACTATCATCCTCCGATTCCTCGTCCAATCGAGCAAATTTGTTCGGGTTTGATAGTTCGGAGATGTCGTGCCTCCCCCTCTTTTTCTTCCTTCTAACTGTGACCCAACTGGCTACCTGATCATCATCCTCTTCTACCAGTGACCCCTCCCGCAACTCCTCCACCGTTCTGTCTAAACTACGCTCGAGATTGTGAATCTCCCTCAGTTGCGTATCGGTTTGCTCTAGATCAGTTACCTGGGCTTCCAGGGCAACAGTTCGCACACATCTCGTGCAGATGTAATCACACTGGGCCGGTAGCTCCAGGTGTGCATACATCTTGCACGACTTGCACTGAGTGAGGTCCCCAATCACAGCCCCTCCCATATTGTTTGTAAGGTCTAACTCCCTGTTACTCTCAAAGAAAAAGCAGCAAAAATAAAAAGTAGAAGACAAGCAATCTCACTTATACAATAATTAAGCTGCCTTATACTTATCTATCTTTGTGCGGTTACTGGTCCTTCACTTTTATGCAGCCGTAGTACTCTCTCCTGCGGCACCTATACTCCACTTAGCAGTCCACTTAGCAGTTGCAGTTGTTCCAGCTCACTGCACCTCCTTTTCACTCGGCTTCCAGCTCCTGCTAATAAAAAAAATAAATGCCCCTCACACACGCACAATCACAGCCCCTCTGCTACTCCAAGTAAGAGACCCTCTCACTCACTCACAAGGTCAGCCCCTTGCAGCCTCACCAGAAGTTTAATGGCACTGCAAATGTGTGTTCCTGATTGTGTATTATAAAACTCACCATTTTCTGTATTCTAACTCACCTTTTTGCTGTTTAAAACTCACACTTAGAAATCCAAGCAGCACTTGGAAGAGACAATCTCTCCTTGCTCAAACTGGCTCTACAGAGGCAAAATGTCCACCTCATCATCATCCTCCGATTCCTCACCCCTTTCACTGTGTACATCCCCCTCCTCACAGAGAATTAATTCGTCCCCACTGGAATCCACCATGTCAGGTCCCTGTGTACTTTCTGGAGGCAATTGCTGGTGAATGTCTCCATGGAGGAATTGATTATAATTCATTCTGATGAACATCATCTTCTCCACATTTTGTAGAAGTAACCTCGTACTCCGATCGCTGACAAGGTGACCGGCTGCACTAAACACTCTTTTGGAGTACACACTGGAGGGGGGGCAACTTATGTAAAATAAAGCCAGTTTGTGCAAGGGCCTCCAAATTGCCTCTTTTTCCTGCCAGTATATGTACGGACTGTCTGACATGCCTACTTGTATGCTGTCACTCATATAATACTCCACCATTCTTTCAATGGTGACAGAATCATATGCAGTGACAGTAGACGACATGTCAGTGATCATTGGCAGGTCCTTCAGTCCGGATCAGATGCCAGTTTTTGCTCCTGACTGCCATGCATCATCGCCATCGTGTGGTTTTGGAAATCTGATTCTTTTCCTGGCAGCTCCAGTTGCGGTAGAAAATGAAGAAGGAGCTGTTGGTGGGTCATGTTCCGCTTGACTTGACAAGTGTCTCCCCAGCAGGTCTTTGAACATGTGCAGACTCGTGTCTGTTGGAAAGAGAGATACAACATAGGCTTTAAACCTAGGATTGAGCACGGTCAGAGCCGGCCATAGGCATAGGCAAAATAGGCAATTGCCTAGGGCATTTGATATGCCTAGGGGCATCAGCAGCTTCTGTTGATTAAAATGATATGCGGCATGCCTATATTCTGTATGGAGCATTTCATATGCAGATACAGCCACAGTCTCACACAGTATATAGGCATGCTGCATATCAGTTTAATCAGCAGAAGCTGCTTGTGCATCCCTGCCACATAGCAATGCAAATAAGGTGCCCGACGTTAGCATTGATGCAAGATTTGTGAGGACACATCTGTATCCAAGCAGAGGCAGAGGTCACAGTGTTAGTGGAAGTGTGAGTGCTGTGTGCATGTGAGTGGGTTGGTTGTGCAGTAGTGTTCGGAATATGTGTAAGGAGCATTATGTGTGTCATGTAAAAATGCATTAGTAATGTGCAACATATGTGTAAAGGGCCACTATGTGTGTCATTATGTGTATAAGGGCATTAATAATGTGTGGCATATGTGTAACAGGGTACTACTGTATGTGTGTCATTATGTGTATAGGGGCACTAATAATGTGCAGCAAATGTGTAGGGGGCACTATGTGTGTCATTATATGTATAAGGGCATTAATAATGTGCGGCATCTGTGTAAGGGACATTATGTGTAAAAGGGGGTTAATAAAGGTTGTCATAATGTGTAAGGCGCATTATGTTTATAAGGACATTAATGTGTCTCATATGTGTAAGGGGCATTACTGTGTGGAATTGTGTATAAATGCATTACTAATGTGTGGCATTATGTGTATAAGGTGCTCTACTATGTGGCGTTGCATACAGAAAGGGCACTACTGTGTCGTCTAATGTGAATAAAGAGCAATAAGGTGTGGTGTAATGTGAATAAGGAGCAATTCAGTGTGATGTAATGTGAACAAGGGGCTCTACTGTGAGGAGTAACGTTTATAAGGTAAAGTGATACTACTGTGGGATGTAATATGAATTATGGACACTATCGCAAGATAAAATGTGAATAAAGTTGCAGTACTGTGTGGCGTAATTGGAATTGGGGTTACTATTGTGTGGCCATGCTCCTTCCCAGCAAGAAGATGCCCCTTTTTGGGCTGTGCGTCAAATGTGCGAACTGTTCCTATTTAAAATATAGGGGGTACAAGGACTGCTATGGGTGAAGGGTGATGGTGCTGGGAAAGAGGTGCAGGGTCTGAGGCAGAACCAGCGGTGGTGCTAGGGGGCACCAGCCAAAATCTTGCCTAGAGCATCATATTGGTTAGGGCCGGCTCTGAGCACGGTGGTCAAAATGTAGTGCTCTAATTTCAACAGATTGACCTCCCGTGAATCCTGGTTAAGCAAATTAAGGGCTCCATCCACAAGTCCCACATGCCTAGCGGAATCGCTCCATTTTAGCTCCTCCCTCAATCTCTCCAGCTGCTTCTGCAAAAGCCTGATGAGGGGAATGACCTGACTCAGGCTGGCAGTGTCTGAACTGACTTCACATGTGGCAAGTTCAAAGGGTTGCAGAAGCTTGCACAATGTTTAAATCATTCTCCTCTGTGCTTGAGTCAGGTGCATTCCCCCTCCTTTGCCTATAACGTAGGCAGATGTATAGGCTTGAATGGCCTTTTGCTGCTCCTCCATCCTTTGAAGCATATAGAGGGTTGAATTCCACCTCGTTACCACCTCTTGCTTCAGCTGATGGCGGGGCAGGTTCAGGAGTGTTTGCTGGTGCTCCAGTCTTCGGCACGAGGTGGCTGAATGCCAAAAGTGGCGCGCAATTCTTTGGGCCACCGACAGCATTTCTTGCACGCCCCTGTTGTTTTTAAAAAAATTCTGCACCACCAAATTCAGTTCAAGTGCAAAACATGGGACGTGCTGGAATTTGCTCACATGTAATGCATTTGGCATTGTCCGATGTCACAAATTCCCAGGAGAGTCCAATTGGGGTAAGCCATTCTGCAATGATGTTCCTCAGTTTTTGTAAGAGTTTGTCAGCTGTGTGCCTCTTATGGAAAGTGGTGATACAAAGCGTAGCCTGCCTAGGAACGATTTGGCATTTGCGAGATGCTGCTACTGGTGCCACCGCTGCTGTTCTTGCTGAGGGAGGCAATTCATCTACCCAGTGGGCTGTCACAGTCATATAGTCATGAGTCTGCCCTACTGCACTTGTCCACATGTCCGTGGTTAAGTGGACATTGGGTATAACTGCATTTTTTTAGGACACTGGTGAGTATTTTTCTGACGTCTGTGTACATTCTCGGTATCACCTGCCTAGAGAAGTGGAACCTAGATGGTATTTGGTACTGGGGACACACTACCTCAAGAAATTCTTTAAGTCCCTGTGAACTAAAGCCTGATACCGGACACATGTCTAACACCAACACAGCTGCCAAGGCCTGAGTTATCCGCTTTGCAACAGGATGACTGCTGTGATATTTCATCTTCTTCGCAAAGGACTGTTGGATAGTAGAGATGAGCGGGTTCGGTTCCTCGGAATCCGAACCCGCCCGAACTTCAGCTTTTTTTACACGGATCCGAGCGACTCGGATCTTCCCGCCTTGCTCGGTTAACCCGAGCGCGCCCGAACGTCATCATGACGCTGTCGGATTCTCGCGAGACTCGGATTCTATATAAGGAGCCGCACGTCGCCGCCATTTTACACGTGCATTGAGATTCATAGGGAGAGGACGTGGCTGGCGTCCTCTCCGTTTTTAGAGAAGAAATAGATAGGAGAGTGAGAGTGAGACAGTGACACTTCATTTACTGGAGCTTAGGAGGAGTACTCAGACAGAGAGTGCAGAATTTTGCTGATAGTATTAGTTAGTTATACTAGTGACAGAGTGAGACAGTGACACTTCATTTACTGGAGCTTAGGAGGAGTACTCAGACAGAGAGTGCAGAATTTTGCTGATAGTATTAGTTAGTTATACTAGTGACTGACCAGTGACCACCAGTGCAGTTTTATATTATTTAATATAATCCGTTCTCTGCCTGAAAAAACGATACACAGTGACTCAGTCACATACCATATCTGTGCTCAGCCCAGTGTGCTGCTGCATCATCTATGTATAATATCTGACTGTGCTCACACAGCTTAATTGTGGGGGAGACTGGGGAGCAGTTAGGTTATAGCTGGAGCCAGGAGTACATATTAAAATTAAACAGTGCACACTTTTTTTCTGCAGGAGTGCCACTGCCAGTGTGACTGACCAGTGACCTGACCACCAGTATATATATACTATATTGTATTGTGAATGTCTGCCTGTAAAAGTTAAACACACGTCGTGTGACTTGTGTGGTGTTTTTTTATTCTATAAAATAAAAAACTCATTCTGCTGACAGACAGTGTCCAGCAGGTCCGTCATTATATAATATATACCTGTCCGGCTGCAGTAGTGATATATATATATTTTTTATATCATTATTTATCATCCAGTCGCAGCAGACACAGTACGGTAGTTAACGGCTGTAGCTACCTCTGTGTCGGCACTCGGCAGTCCATCCATAATTGTATACCACCTACCCGTGGTTTTTTTTTTCTTTCTTCTTTATACATACTACATCTCATTATCATCCAGTCTATATTAGCAGCAGACACAGTACAGTACGGTAGTCCACGGCTGTAGCTACCTCTGTGTCGGCACTCGGCAGTCCGTCCATAATTGTATACCACCTACCCGTGTTTTTTTTTTTCTTCTTTATACATACTACATCTCATTATCAACCAGTCTATATTAGCAGCAGACACAGTACGGTAGTCCACGGCTGTAGCTACCTCTGTGTCGGCACTCGGCAGTCCATCCATAATTGTATACCACCTACCCGTGGTTTTTTTTTTCTTTCTTCTTTATACATACTACATCTCATTATCATCCAGTCTATATTAGCAGCAGACACAGTACAGTACGGTAGTCCACGGCTGTAGCTACCTCTGTGTCGGCACTCGGCAGTCCATCCATAATTGTATACCACCTACCCGTGGTTTTTTTTTCTTTCTTCTTTATACATACTACATCTCATTATCATCCAGTCTATATTAGCAGCAGACACAGTACAGTACAGTAGTCCATGGCTGTAGCTACCTCTGTGTCGGCACTCGGCAGTCCATCCATAATTGTATACCACCTACCCGTGGTTTTTTTTTCTTTCTTCTTTATACATACTACATCTCATTATCATCCAGTCTATATTAGCAGCAGACACAGTACAGTACGGTAGTCCACGGCTGTAGCTACCTCTGTGTCGGCACTCGGCAGTCCATCCATAATTGTATACCACCTACCCGTGGTTTTTTTTTTCTTTCTTCTTTATACATACTACATCTCATTATCATCCAGTCTATATTAGCAGCAGACACAGTACAGTACGGTAGTCCACGGCTGTAGCTACCTCTGTGTCGGCACTCGGCAGTCCATCCATAATTGTATACTAGTATCCATCCATCTCCATTGTTTACCTGAGGTGCCTTTTAGTTGTGCCTATTAAAATATGGAGAACAAAAATGTTGAGGTTCCAAAATTAGGGAAAGATCAAGATCCACTTCCACCTCGTGCTGAAGCTGCTGCCACTAGTCATGGCCGAGACGATGAAATGCCAGCAACGTCGTCTGCCAAGGCCGATGCCCAATGTCATAGTACAGAGCATGTCAAATCCAAAACACCAAATATCCGGAAAAAAAGGACTCCAAAACCTAAAATAAAATTGTCGGAGGAGAAGCGTAAACTTGCCAATATGCCATTTACCACACGGAGTGGCAAGGAACGGCTGAGGCCCTGGCCTATGTTCATGGCTAGTGGTTCAGCTTCACATGAGGATGGAAGCACTCAGCCTCTCGCTAGAAAACTGAAAAGACTCAAGCTGGCAAAAGCACCGCAAAGAACTGTGCGTTCTTCGAAATCCCAAATCCACAAGGAGAGTCCAATTGTGTCGGTTGCGATGCCTGACCTTCCCAACACTGGACGTGAAGAGCATGCGCCTTCCACCATTTGCACGCCCCCTGCAAGTGCTGGAAGGAGCACCCGCAGTCCAGTTCCTGATAGTCAGATTGAAGATGTCAGTGTTGAAGTACACCAGGATGAGGAGGATATGGGTGTTGCTGGCGCTGGGGAGGAAATTGACCAGGAGGATTCTGATGGTGAGGTGGTTTGTTTAAGTCAGGCACCCGGGGAGACACCTGTTGTCCATGGGAGGAATATGGCCGTTGACATGCCTGGTGAAAATACCAAAAAAATCAGCTCTTCGGTGTGGAGGTATTTCACCAGAAATGCGGACAACATTTGTCAAGCCGTGTGTTCCCTTTGTCAAGCTGTAATAAGTAGGGGTAAGGACGTTAACCATCTCGGAACATCCTCCCTTATACGTCACCTGCAGCGCATTCATAATAAGTCAGTGACAAGTTCAAAAACTTTGGGCGACAGCGGAAGCAGTCCACTGACCAGTAAATCCCTTCCTCTTGTAACCAAGCTCACGCAAACCACCCCACCAACTCCCTCAGTGTCAATTTCCTCCTTCCCCAGGAATGCCAATAGTCCTGCAGGCCATGTCACTGGCAATTCTGACGAGTCCTCTCCTGCCTGGGATTCCTCCGATGCATCCTTGCGTGTAACGCCTACTGCTGCTGGCGCTGCTGTTGTTGCTGCTGGGAGTCGATGGTCATCCCAGAGGGGAAGTCGGAAGACCACTTGTACTACTTCCAGTAAGCAATTGACTGTCCAACAGTCCTTTGCGAGGAAGATGAAATATCACAGCAGTCATCCTGCTGCAAAGCGGATAACTGAGGCCTTGACAACTATGTTGGTGTTAGACGTGCGTCCGGTATCCGCCGTTAGTTCACAGGGAACTAGACAATTTATTGAGGCAGTGTGCCCCCATTACCAAATACCATCTAGGTTCCACTTCTGTAGGCAGGCGATACCGAGAATGTACACGGACGTCAGAAAAAGACTCACCAGTGTCCTAAAAAATGCAGTTGTACCCAATGTCCACTTAACCACGGACATGTGGACAAGTGGAGCAGGGCAGGGTCAGGACTATATGACTGTGACAGCCCACTGGGTAGATGTATGGACTCCCGCCGCAAGAACAGCAGCGGCGGCACCAGTAGCAGCATCTCGCAAACGCCAACTCTTTCCTAGGCAGGCTACGCTTTGTATCACCGCTTTCCAGAATACGCACACAGCTAAAAACCTCTTACGGCAACTGAGGAAGATCATCGCAGAATGGCTTACCCCAATTGGACTCTCCTGTGGATTTGTGGCATCGGACAACGCCAGCAATATTGTGTGTGCATTAAATATGGGCAAATTCCAGCACGTCCCATGTTTTGCACATACCTTGAATTTGGTGGTGCAGAATTTTTTAAAAAACGACAGGGGCGTGCAAGAGATGCTGTCGGTGGCCAGAAGAATTGCGGGACACTTTCGGCGTACAGGCACCACGTACAGAAGACTGGAGCACCACCAAAAACTACTGAACCTGCCCTGCCATCATCTGAAGCAAGAAGTGGTAACGAGGTGGAATTCAACCCTCTATATGCTTCAGAGGTTGGAGGAGCAGCAAAAGGCCATTCAAGCCTATACAATTGAGCACGATATAGGAGGTGGAATGCACCTGTCTCAAGTGCAGTGGAGAATGATTTCAACGTTGTGCAAGGTTCTGATGCCCTTTGAACTTGCCACACGTGAAGTCAGTTCAGACACTGCCAGCCTGAGTCAGGTCATTCCCCTCATCAGGCTTTTGCAGAAGAAGCTGGAGACATTGAAGGAGGAGCTAACACGGAGCGATTCCGCTAGGCATGTGGGACTTGTGGATGGAGCCCTTAATTCGCTTAACAAGGATTCACGGGTGGTCAATCTGTTGAAATCAGAGCACTACATTTTGGCCACCGTGCTCGATCCTAGATTTAAAACCTACCTTGGATCTCTCTTTCCGGCAGACACAAGTCTGCTAAGGGTTGAAAGACCTGCTGGTGAGAAAATTGTCAAGTCAAGCGGAACGCAACCTGTCAACATCTCCTCCTTCACATTTTCCCGCAACTGGGGGTGCGAGGAAAAGGCTCAGAATTCCGAGCCCACCCGCTGGCGGTGATGCAGGGCAGTCTGGAGCGACTGCTGATGCTGACATCTGGTCCGGACTGAAGGACCTGACAACGATTACGGACATGTCGTCTACTGTCACTGCATATGATTCTCTCAACATTGAAAGAATGGTGGAGGATTATATGAGTGACGGCATCCAAGTAGGCACGTCACACAGTCCGTACTTATACTGGCAGGAAAAAGAGGCAATTTGGAGGCCCTTGCACAAACTGGCTTTATTCTACCTAAGTTGCCCTCCCACAAGTGTGTACTCCGAAAGAGTGTTTAGTGCCGCCGCTCACCTTGTCAGCAATCGGCGTACGAGGTTACATCCAGAAAATGTGGAGAAGATGATGTTCATTAAAATGAATTATAATCAATTACTCCGCGGAGACATTGACCAGCAGCAATTGCCTCCACAAAGTACACAGGGAGCTGAGATGGTGGATTCCAGTGGGGACGAATTGATAATCTGTGAGGAGGGGGAAGTACACGGTGATATATCGGAGGATGATGATGAGGTGGACATCTTGCCTCTGTAGAGCCAGTTTGTGCAAGGAGAGATTAATTGCTTCTTTTTTGGGGGGGGGTCCAAACCAACCCGTCATATCAGTCACAGTCGTGTGGCAGACCCTGTCACTGAAATGATGGGTTGGTTAAAGTGTGCATGTCCTGTTTATACAACATAAGGGTGGGTGGGAGGGCCCAAGGACAATTCCATCTTGCACCTCTTTTTTCTTTTATTTTTCTTTGCGTCATGTGCTGTTTGGGGAGGGTTTTTTGGAAGGGCCATCCTGCGTGACACTGCAGTGCCACTCCTAGATGGGCCCGGTGTTTGTGTCGGCCACTAGGGTCGCTTATCTTACTCACACAGTCAGCTACCTCATTGCGACTCTTTTTTTCTTTGCGTCATGTGCTGTTTGGGGAGGGTTTTTTGGAAGGGACATCCTGCGTGACACTGCAGTACCACTCCTAGATGGGCCCGGTGTTTGTGTCGGCCACTAGGGTCGCTTATCTTACTCACACAGTCAGCTACCTCATTGCGCCTCTTTTTTTCTTTGCGTCATGTGCTGTTTGGGGAGGGTTTTTTGGAAGGGACATCCTGCGTGACACTGCAGTGCCACTCCTAGATGGGCCCGGTGTTTGTGTCGGCCACTAGGGTCGCTTATCTTACTCACACAGCTACCTCATTGCGCCTCTTTTTTTCTTTGCGTCATGTGCTGTTTGGGGAGGGTTTTTTGGAAGGGACATCCTGCGTGACACTGCAGTGCCACTCCTAGATGGGCCCGGTGTTTGTGTCGGCCACTAGGGTCGCTTATCTTACTCACACAGCTACCTCATTGCGCCTCTTTTTTTCTTTGCGTCATGTGCTGTTTGGGGAGGGTTTTTTGGAAGGGACATCCTGCGTGACACTGCAGTGCCACTCCTAGATGGGCCCGGTGTTTGTGTCGGCCACTAGGGTCGCTTTTCTTATTCACACAGCGACCTCGGTGCAAATTTTAGGACTAAAAATAATATTGTGAGGTGTGAGGTATTCAGAATAGACTGAAAATGAGTGTAAATTATGGTTTTTGAGGTTAATAATACTTTGGGATCAAAATGACCCCCAAATTCTATGATTTAAGCTGTTTTTTAGGGTTTTTTGAAAAAAACACCCGAATCCAAAACACACCCGAATCCGACAAAAAAAATTCGGTGAGGTTTTGCCAAAACGCGGTCGAACCCAAAACACGGCCGCGGAACCGAACCCAAAACCAAAACACAAAACCCGAAAAATTTCCGGCGCTCATCTCTATTGGATAGTCAATTGCTTACTGGAAGTAGTACAAGTGGTCTTCCGATTTCCCCTCTGGGATGATGATCGACTCCCAGCAGCAACAACAGCAGCTCCAGCAGCAGTAGACGTTACACTCAAGGATCCATTGGAGGAATCCCAGTCAGGAGAGGACTCGTCAGACTTGCCAGTGACATGGCCTGCAGGACTATTGGCGTTCCTGTCTAAGGAGGAAATTGACACTGAGGGAGTTGGTGGTGTGGTTTGCAGGAGCTTGGGTACAAGAGTAAGAAGGGATTTAGTTGTCAGTGGACTGCTTCCGCTGTCACCCAAAATTTTTGAACTTGTCAATGACTTCTGATGAATACGCTCCAGGTGAAGTATAAGGGAGGATGTTCTTAGGTGGTTAACATCCTTACCCCTACTTATTACAGCTTGACATAGGCAACACACGGCTTGACACCAGTTGTCCGCATTTCTGTTGAACTAATTCCACACCGAAGAGGTGATTTTTTTGGTATTTTGACCAGACATGTCAATGGCCTTATTCATCCCACGGACAACAGGTGTCTCCGAGGGTGCCTGACTTAAACAAACCACCTCACCTTCAGAATCCTCCTTGTCAATTTATCCTGGTGTACCTCAACAGTGACATCTTCAATTTGACTATCAGTAACTGGACTGTGGGTGCTCCTTCCAGCCCTTGAAGGGGGTGTGCAAAAGGTGGAAGGAGCCACTTCTACCCGTCCAGTGTTGGGAAGGTCAGGCATCGCAACCGACACAATTGGACTCTCCTACGGGATTTGTGATTTAGAAGAATGCACAGTTCTTTGCTGTGCTTTTTACAGCTTAACTCTTCATTTTTCAAGCGGGAGGATGTGCTTCCATCCTCATGTAAAGCTGAACCACTAGCCATGAATGCAGGCCCGGGCCTCAGCCGTTCCCAGTCGTAAATGGCACATTGGCAAGTTTACGCTTCTCCTCAGATGCTTTTAATTTAGATTTTTGGTTCATCATTTTACTGAACTTTTGCTTTTTGGATTTTACACACTCACTGCTATAACATTGGGCATCGGCCTTTGCAGACAACGTTGATGGCATTTTATCATCTCTGCCATGACTAGTGGCAGCAGCTTCAGCACTAGGTGGAAGTGGATCTTGATCTTTCCCTATTTTACCCTCCACATTTTTGTTCTCCATTTTTTAATGTGTGGAATTATATGCCAGTAATATTATTATATCTATAGCAATGGCCTACTGTACTGTACTACTATATACTGTTGGTCACCAAAATGCTGCACATTACTACTATATATACTGCTCACTACAATGCAGCACAGATATGGATACTTGCAGTGACACAGAGCTGCAAGATACTGCAATGGCCTACTGTACTGTAAAACTATATACTGTTGGTCACCAAAATGCTGCACTGGACTACTATATATACTGCTCACAACAATGCAGCACATATATGGATACTTGAAGTGACACAGAGCTGCAATATACAGCAATGGCCTACTGTACTGTAAAACTATATACTGTTTGGTCACCAAAATGCTGCACTGTACTACTATATATACTGCTCACAACAATGCAGCACAGATATGGATACTTACAGTGACACGGAGCTGCAAGATACTGCAATGGCCTACTTTACTGTACAACTACATACTGATGGTCACCAACATGCTGCACTGTACTACTATATATATATATATATATATATATATATATATATATATATAGCATATACTGGTCCCATAACAATGCAGCAGATATTGAGCACTGATCAGGATACTGTCTAGAATTGAATCTGACACAGAGCTGCAAGATACAGCAATGGCCTACTGAACTGTACTAATATAATATACTGGTGGTCCCCACAATGCAGCACACTGAGCATAGATATTTGCAGCACACTGAGCACAGATATGGAGCTTCTCAGGCAGAGAACTTAGCCACATCCGCTCCGTTCAATCTCCAATGCACAAGTGAAAATGGCGACTATGCACGGCTCTTAATATGGAATACGATTCTCGGGAGAATCCGACAGCGGGATGATGACATTTGGCCTCGTTCGGGTTAACCGAGCAAGGCGGGAAGATCCAAGGCTGCCTCGGACCCGTGTAAAACACGTGAAGTTTGGGTGGGTTCGGATCTCGATGAACCGCACCCGCTCATCTCTAGTTATTATTATAATACTATAGCAGTGGACATATTACAGCAGCATATAACACTGTGACTGCCTGGTCACTGGAATGATTGATGGCCAGGACACTACCATTGGTCTGATGCAGCACAACACTGCAACACTGTGTGGGACTTGTGGTTGTTGTTGTTGTTGTTGTTGTTGTTGTTGTTGTTATTATTATTATACGGCAGCAGTGGACATATAGCAGCAGCGTATACCACTGTGACTGCCTGGTCACTGGAATGACTGATGCCCAGGACACTACCACCTGTCTGATGCAGCACAACACAGCACCACTGGACCGGACTTATACAGCAGCACTGGACATATGGCAGCAAAGGACACCACCACTGAACTGATGCAGCACAACACAGCACCACTGGACAGCACTGGACATATGGCAGCAAAGGATACAAGCACTGTGACTGGACAGATTCAGCACAAGCCACAGACACTGAGAGAACGGAGACATGTCCTCTCTGTACACTCTCCAATGCCGGAGTGAAAATGGCGGGGACGCACGGCTCCTTAGATGGAATCCAAATACCGCAAGAATCCGACAGCAGGATGATGATTTTGTGCCTCGTTCAGGTTTCCGAGCCTGGCTCAGAATCGGACTCGAATGGTGAAGTTCGGTACGGTTTGGTTTTCTGGGAGCGGAACCCGCTCATAGCTCATCTCTAGTATACATTTATATATATATATATATATATATATATATATATATATAATAAGACACGAGGCTGCGGCACTCCAATAGTAAACCATGTATTGATTTACATAATCATAATAGCAAGAAAGAGTGGCGGCAACGTTTCGGTACACACAGGTACCGTTGTCAAGCCGCTTGCTAACAGGCTGTGAAAATAGCCTGTTAGCAAGCGGCTTGACAATGGTACCTGCGTGTACCGAAACGTTGCCGCCACTAGGGCCGGTGCAAGGTCTCTCTGCACCCTAGGAAA
Source organism: Pseudophryne corroboree (assembly GCF_028390025.1). NCBI lineage: Eukaryota > Metazoa > Chordata > Amphibia > Anura > Myobatrachidae > Pseudophryne > Pseudophryne corroboree. Next base: position 662,453,264 of record NC_086445.1, read on the forward strand.
AGCTTCAGCTTAGCGCCCCCTAACCTGCAAACCACACCCCCTTTTGGAGGGGAGATGCAGGTGGCCACTAGGTGGTCTGGGGTGAATGACATCATTACACATATACAGAGAAAAGGGACAACACTCAGTAGACACTGCATCTGCATATAGGGTCTGGTGGGTATATGTAATTGTAGAAACCCCCATGGGTTACTTAATTAAAAGTTGTTTCCTTGTTTTCCCTCATAATTGTCATGGTTCCTCTTACAGGCTCAGCAGCATTACATCGACGCTGCTGGGTGCAGACATGTAGGGGGTCATTCCGAGTTGATTGCTAGCTGCATTTGTTCGCAGCACAGCGGTCAGGCAAAAAAAAACGGCAGTTCTGCAACGTACGGGTATGCCAAACGATGTATTTTCACACAGGGTCTAGCGAGGCATTTCAGTCGCACTGCTGGCCGCAGAGTGATTGACATGAAGGGGGCATTTCTGGGTGTCAACTGACCGTTTTAAGGGAATGTTCGAAAAAACGCAGGCGTGCCAGGAAAAACGCAGGCATGGCTGGGCGAACGCAGGGCGAGTTTGTGACGTCAAATCCGGAACTGAATGGTCTGAAGTGATGGCAAGCGTTGAGTAGGTCTGGAGCTACTATGAAACTGCACAAATTTTTTTTGCTGGCGCTCTGCAATTCTTTCGTTCTCACTTCTGCTAAGCTAAAATATACTCCCAGTGGGAGGCGGCATAGCGTTTGCGCTGCTGCTAAAAACTGCTAGCGAGTGATCAACTCGGAATGACCCCCATAGTCGGGTGCTGCTTGCTGCTGGAGAGGCGGGATCCAGGGGCATGAAGGAGGTGCATTACGGCTCAGGCGCAGCCGTAGGGGCACCCCTCGGGAGTCATAGTTACATCTGCCTTCACATGACTTGATATTACATGTGTCAGCACAGAGAAAGTGCTGAGACACTATGTGGTACAGCAGCATGATAGCGGTGGCTGCACCTCAATAGACCCACAGCAGCAACCAGCGAAGTGTAATAGGAGGAGGCTGCATACAGAGACGGGATCGGTATGAAATACCTCCAATCAAAATCCCGACGGTCGAAATCCCGACAGCAATTGACCGACGGTCAAAATACCGACAAGGTCAAAACACTGACATGTAAAATGCAGACAGGTCAAAATACCGACATGCGTTTTTCATTGTTTTTGTATGTGTATGTTGACATAGGTCGACATGGACACCATAAAAGTGTACCGCGCCCCTCGCATGGCTCGCTACGCTCGGCACACTATTATATTCCCCCTCCGGGTCCACTGGGATGGTAAAGTATGAACAAGTCGATTTCAATGAAAAAAATCATGTCGTCATTTTGACCTGTCAGCATTTTACACGTCAGTATTTTGACCTTGTCGGTATTTTGTCCATGTCGGGATTTTGTCCTTGTCGGGATTTTGACCGTCGGTCAATTGCTGTCAGGATTTCTATTGGAGATAAATTGACTACATCCCACAGAGACATAGGCCCTCATTCCGAGTTGTTCGCTCGGTATTTTTCATCGCATCGCAGTGAAAATCCGCTTAGTACGCATGCGCAATGTTCGCACTGCGACTGCGCCAAGTAACTTTACTATGATGAAAGTAATTTTACTCACGGCTTTTTCTTCGCTCCGGCGATCGTAATGTGATTGACAGGAAATGGGTGTTACTGGGCGGAAACACGGCGTTTCAGGGGCGTGTGGCTGAAAACGCTACCGTTTCCGGAAAAAACGCAGGAGTGGCCGGGGAAACGGTGGGAGTGCCTGGGCGAACGCAGGGTGTGTTTGTGAGGTCAACCAGGAACGACAAGCACTGAAATGATCGCACAGGCAGAGTAAGTCTGGAGCTACTCTGAAACTGCTAAGTAGTTAGTAATCGCAATATTGCGAATACATCGGTCGCAATTTTAAGAAGCTAAGATTCACTCCCAGTAGGCGGCGGCTTAGCGTGTGTAACTCTGCTAAATTCGCCTTGCGACCGATCAACTCGGAATGAGGGCCATACTTCAGTTTTTTGCTACATGAATTCGGTGGCGCCCTCCAGGGGACGGCGCCCCTAGGCAGCCACCTAAAGCTGCCTAATGGTAGAGCCGGCCCTGGCCGCCACTCTTTCTTGCTATTATGATTATGTAAATCAATACATGGTTTACTATTGGAGTGCCGCAGCTTCTTGTGTCTTATTCTATTTATTAATTCACTGAAGGCACCCATAATGTTGTATCTCTAATTGCACAGAGTGCGGGTTCATTTATTGGAATATATATATATATATATATATATATATATATAAACAAAATAAATCATCACTCCAGTGGTCTATTTCAACACGTGAAATGTATTGCTATGCAAATTACAGTACCAACGTTTTGAGGGCCACGCAGCCTCTTTGTCAGGGATCAGTACTAAATGCCGCCGGTCGGAATCCCGGCGGTCGAAATACCGACGCCGGAATCCCGACCACACAATCCCGACAGGGGTGGTGAGCGGAACGCAGCCCCTTGCGGGCTCGCTTCGCTCGCCACGCTGCGGGCACGGTGCCTCGCTACGCTCGGCACACTATTATATTCTCCCTCTGTGGGTGTCGTGGACACCCACGGAGGGAGAATATGTCGGGATTGTGGCGGTCGGGATTGTGGCGGTCGGGATTCCGGCGGCCGGGATTCCGTCCGGCGGCATCTTGACCGCATCCCCTTTGTCAAGGTGCAAATGTTAAAATGAAATAACTTACCCTTTAAGTAGCCCCAGAAAGAATAGAAAGACCCTCTGTGAAGCACGCCTCCATCATGGCTGCGTGAAGCATCTCCGGCGCTAGGGAATTATTTAATCGCGCTCGCAGCCGCCGGTTGTCATGACGACAGTGGACGCTCTCCAACTCGACTCCTGTCATCCCTGTAACCGGAAGCGCATAACACCAGTGAAAGAAAAGTATGAAGTAGCGTGTGAGATGCACAGCTAATCAGCACAGTGTGCACATATTGGCCCTCATTCCGAGTTGTTCGCTCGCAAGCTGCTTTTAGCAGCTTTGCACACGCTAAGCCGCCGCCTACTGGGAGTGAATCTTAGCATAGTAAAATTGCGAACGAAAGATTAGCAAAATTGCGAATAGACAGTTCTTAGCAGTTTCTGAGTAGCTCCACACTTACTCGGCAACTGCGATCAGTTCAGTCAGTTTCGTTCCTGGTTTGACGTCACAAACACACCCAGCGTTCGGCCAGACACTCCTCCGTTTCTCCAGCCACTCCCGCGTTTTTCCCAGAAACGGTAGCGTTTTTTCGCACACATCCATAAAACGGCCAGTTTCCGCCCAGAAACACCCAGTTCCTGTCAATCACATTACGATCACCAGAACGAAGAAAAAACCTCGTAATGCCGTGAGTAAAATACCTAACTGCATAGCAAATTTACTTGGCGCAGTCGCACTGCGGACATTGCGCATGCGCATTAGCGACTAATCATTCCATTGCGACAAAAAAATAACGAGCGAACAACTCGGAATGACCCCCATTGTTCAAATAAATTAAAGGCTAAGATATACTGGTTGAGTATCCCATATCCAAATATTCCAAAATACGGAATATTCCGAAATACGGAATTTTTTGAGTGAGACTGACATAGTGAAACCTTTGTTTTCTTATGGCTCAATATACACAAACTTGGTTTAATACACAAAGTAATGAAAAATATTGTATTAAATGACCTTCAGCCTGTGTGTATAAGGTGTATATGAAACATAAATTAATTGTGTGAATGTACACACACTTTGTTTAATACCCAAAGTTATTAAAAATATTGGCTAAAATGACCTTCAGGCTGTGTATATAAGGTGTATATGAAACATAAATGAATTTTGTGCTTAGACTTGGGTCCCATCACCATGATATCTCATTATGGTATGCAATTATTCCAAAATACGGAAAAATCTGATATCCAAAATACCTCTGGTCCCAAGCATTTTGGATAAGGGATACTCAACCTGTACTTATAAATATTAACCCTGTAGAATCAAACAATTGTTACTGCAAGAGCACAACACCAAACCACAAACAGTTATAGGTTATCCAACTCTATCCTAATGGTTCTAAAGGATCCAGGAGCACATCAAGTATATAATAATAATAATAAAAATATGTCCCATTTACCCATGGCAGAGTGACAAACATAAAATTTGACATGGATTAAACTAAACGATGCATGATGACAATAGTCATGATAATGCTACCTGTCACTGGGTTGGTGTTAGAACTGGCAGACAGAAAAGAAGGCTTAACCAGAAAAGAGAGCCACACCTCCTACCCCTATGTAGTGAAGAGGAATACCAGGGGGTTTATTTACTAATATTCGTGTTTTGAGTCGGTTTGTGTAGTGTTTAAACTCGTTTGTTATCGGGTGCATTTTCATGCAACTTTTTGAAACTGTGGTGGTCATTCCGAGTTGATCGCTCGCAAGCTGCTTTTAGCAGCTTTGCACACGCTAAGCCACCGCCTACTGGGAGTGAATCTTAGCATAGTAGATTTGCGAACGAAAGATTAGCAGAATTGCGAATAGACACTTCTTAGCAGTTTCTGAGTAGCTCGAGACTTACTCTGCCACTGCGATCAGTTCAGTCAGTTTCGTTCCTGGTTTGACGTCACAAACACACCCAGCGTTCACCCAGACACTCCCCCGTTTCTCCAGCCACTCCCGCGTTTTTCCCAGAAACTGCAGCATTTTTTCACACACTCCCATAAAACGGCCAGTTTCCGCCCAGAAACACCCACTTCCTGTCAATCACACTACGATCACCAGATCGAAGAAAAAACCTTGTAATGCCGTGAGTAAAATACCTAACTTAATAGCAAATTTACTTGGCGCAGTCGCACTGCGGACATTGCGCATGCGCATTAGCGAGCTATCAACTCGGAATGACCACCTATATACGCCAAGTTACGAAGCAGTCGAGTTTATGGTTTTCGTGTTTTCCAATGTCGATGCCAGTCGGGTTTTTTTGTCACATTTACGGCCGTCATTGGCCCTCATTCTGAGTTGTTCACTCGCTAGCTGCTTTTAGCAGCTTTGCACACGCTAAGCCGCCGCCTACTGGGAGTGAATCTTAGCATAATAAAATTGCGAACAAAAGATTCTCAAAATTGCGAATAGACACTTCTTAGCAGTTTCTGAGTAGCTCCAGACTTACTCGGCATCTGCGATCAGTTCAGTGCTTGTCGTTCCTGGTTTGACGTCACAAACACACCCAGCGTTCACCCAGACACTCCTCCATTTCTCCAGCCACTCCCGCGTTTTTCCCAGAAACGGTAGCGTTTTTTCGCACACACCCATAAAACGGCCTGTTTCCGCCCAGAAACACCCACTTCCTGTCAATCACATTACGATCACCAGAACGAAGAAAAAACCTCGTAATGCCGTGAGTAAAAAACCTAACTGCATAGCAAATTTACTTGTCGCAGTGCGGACATTGCGCATGCGCATTAGCGACTAATCGCTCCGTTACAAAAGAAAAATAACGAGTGTACAACTCGGAATGACCACCATTGTCGTTTGCGTACGTGTTTTTGTTGATTTTACTGGTTTATTTTCTATGTTAAACATGGCACGGTTATTTATCAACCACGGCCGCATTTTCACTTTTAGTTTCGGTTTTCATCCCAGTTCGTGATTGGTTGTGTTTCAGATGTAGGAGTGTCTGTGCGCAACCATATAAATACGCCCCAAACCGTCCGCACCTCGTTGGTTTAGTTAGTGGTGAGGAGGGAGGTTGTGCTGTGGAGGTTGGTGAGTAGTTGGTTTGGTGAGGAGTTTTTTGGGTGATTTCTGAGTTTAGTATTGTGTTTGAAAGTAGTCTTGTCATTCTTGTAGTCTTGTTTTTTTTTGGTTTTGTCTCATTTTTTGTCCAAGTTTTTTTTATAGTCCCTTGTCAGTGTTTGTGTGCGTGTGTGTGTGTGTGTGTGCACTCGTATTCCTATCCTTATGGGGACACAGACCGGACAGCACACCAACACTGGAGGGACTTTCAACATGGTGGGGACCTGAAATGAGGTCCCCACAAGTCAGACCCCAGGAGGTGATAGTAAGGGCATGTCCCAACTATCCAGCATCAAAATCGGGCATGTCCTCGGGAATCACATTTGCCAGACCATACTGTGTGTATGTGTGTGCAATGCAGATTGTGTTAAAGCAACTGATTGGTTCTCTAAAAAATATAGATTTATATATTTTAGGGGCCCACTGCAGTTCCACCAGGCAGCCACCGGGGGGGCCACGCATTCCCCCTTTCCCTTAAGGATCAGCAGACAGGGTGCCTCCCTGTACTTTTGGGGAACCGGGAGGCCTTCTAATAATTTTGGGGCCCCGCTGCAGTTCCGCCCAGTGGCCACCGGGGGGCGCCACGCGTGCCCCCTCCCTCTGCCCCTGCAGGAGCAGTAGTCAGGGTGCCTTCCCATAATTTTTAGGGCTCCACTGCAGTGTCGCCTGGTGGCCACTGGGGGGTGCCGCACGTGCCCCCTCCATTTGCCCCCTGCAGGAGCAGCAGATAGGGCGCCTCCCCATAATTTTGGGGACCCGTGGTGCCTTCCCATAATTTTTAGGGCCCCACTGCAGTTCCACCCGGTGGCCACCGGGGGGCGCCGCACATGCCCCCTCCATCTGCCCCCTGCAGGAGCAGCAGACAGGGTGCCTGCCCATAATTTTGGGGACCCGAGGCACCTTCCAATAATGTTGGGGCCCCGCTGCAGTTCCACCCGGCGGCCACCGGGGGGGTGCCGCACGTGCCCCCTCCATCTGCCCCTGCAGGAGCAGCAGACAGGGTGTCTTCCCATAATTTTGGGGACCCGATGCGCCTTCCAATAATTTTGGGGCCCCGCTGCAGTTCCGCCGGCGGCCACCGGGGGGCGCCGCGCGTGCCCCCTCCCTCTGCCCCCTACAGGAGCAGTAGTCAGGGTGCCTTCCCATAATTTTTAGGGCCCAACTGCAGTTCCGCCTGGTGGCCACCGGGGGGCGCCGTACGTGCCCCCTCCATCTGCCCCCTGCAGGAGCAGCAGATAGGGCGCCTCCCCATAATTTTGGGGACCCGGGGTGCCTTCCCATAATTTTTAGGGCCCCGCTGCAGTTCCACCCGGTGGCCACCGGGGGGCGCCGCACATGCCCCCGCAGGAGCAGCAGACAGGGTGCCTGCCCATAATTTTGGGGACCCGAGGCGCCTTCCAATAATTTTGGGGCCCCGCTGCAGTTCCGCCCATCGGCCACCGGGGGCGCTGCACGTGCCCCTTCCCTCTGCCCTCTACAGGAGCAGCAGTCAGGGCGCCTCCCCGTAATTTTGGGAACCCGGGGTGCCTTCCCATAATTTTTGGGGCCCGCTGCAGTTCTACCCGGCGGCCAACAAGGGGCGCCGCACGTGCCCCCTCCCACTTTCCCCAGTACGGGCTCTAGCCGGGGCCCTTCTTATAGTTTTCACGGGCGCTGGAGAGGATCTATTCGACTTATCTCGATAAAAAGTGTTGAATTTCCCATTCTGGAACTCCCCCAAATGAGTGTGGACGTGTATCCCTCGTGCCTGGACACGTTTCCAGGAGCTAGGGTAAAATCTGAGCATGGCCCAATAGAATGACGCGCGCTCCACCCGATCTGCTACCCTGAAAAGAACCCCTCGGGCATATTGATATGGCCAGATCTTCAGGGGATGGTGATCTGGATGAGAGGCTGGAACTGCAGCTAAGGATCTGTGACAAAAATGCCTTGGAGCTCAGAGACTGGATACAGGCTGAACAATAGAGAGAGGTCTTCTTCCTTTTCAGAGGCAACCCAGCCAGAGCTCCGATGCTGAAATGGGTCTCCTCCGGGCATTGCTTGGAGCCCGCGGACTGGGCTTGGACCAGCTCCCTCTCCCCGGGCGCAGCGCCCCCCTGTGGCAGACGGGGGAAGCGCAGTCCCACCGGGACTTCCAGTCTTTCGTTCCTCCGATCTCCCCTCCGAGGCTGAAATGGGGCTCCTCAGGGCATCGGTTGGAGCCTGCGGACCGGGCTTGGGCCGGCTCCCTCTCCCCTGGCGCAGCGCCCCCTGTGGCAGATGGGGGAAGCGCAGTCTCACCGGGACTTCCAGTCTCCCGTTCCTCCGATCTTCCCTCCGCGGCTGAAATGGGGCTCCTCCGGGCATCGGTTGGAGCCTAAGGGCTGGGCTTGGTCCGGCTCCCTCACACCTGGTGCAGCGCCCCCCTGTGGAAGATGGGGGAAGTGCAGTCTCACCGGGACTTCCAGTCTCCCGTTCCTCCGATCTTCCCTCCGAGGCTGAAATGGGGCTCCTCCGGGCATCGGTTGGAGCCTGCGGACCGGGCTTGGCCCTGCTCCTTCTCGCCTGGTGCAGCGCCCCCTGTGGCAGACAGGGGAAGCGCAGTCCCACCGGGACTTCCAGTCTTTCGTTCCTCCGATCTCCCCTCCGAGGCCGAAATGGGGCTCCTCCAGGCATCGGTTGGAGCCTGCGGACCGGGCTTGGCCTGGCTCCCTATTCCTGGGAGCAGCGCCCCCCAGTGTGCTGAACTGGTTACTGCAATTTGTGGAAGTCACGCTGATGAGTGTGTGCGGCTGAACCCTCAGGCTGGGAGTGGTTCCAAGAGCCTGGGTAAAATAGGAGAGTGTACTGCAAAAGTGTCTCATGCATCACCTGTCCTGCTATGTCCAAGATAACCCGGCTGAGAGATTCACAGGATGAGAACAGTCCAGCCGGGGAAAAGATGGGTACTTGATAGAAAGTCCTCTTTTCTTTGTCCTGCAAACCCGATCGATGTGGCTCCCTGCGGGCCATTCGCTTGGCCAGAACCCAGGGGTCCCGGCCAGCTCCAGGCGAACAAGGCCCTCCTTCTGCCCACAGCGTGCCTGGAAACCCTCCACTGTAAGGGTTTATTAGTCCCCAAATGTCCGCCCAGTGCTCTTGGCCAGAGCTGGGTGGGCCTTGTTTCTGACTCCAGTCAGTATGGTCTGCTCTGTCTATCAGCCCAGCAGGTGCCTGACAACACCAGGGGTGCTGGGGAAGTGTCCCCATCACCTAGCAAAGCTCACCATTGGACCCTGGTGGAGCACATGATTTCCCGGGAACTTCACAAATGCAACCATGAACCAATGATGCGGTCTGTCAATGGCCGCAGGTGGCTGCACGGAAGGGTTCAGCTGTGGGGCCCTGCGGAGAGAAGAGCCAGACAGGATGGAGGTAGAGTGAGATAGAAAGTGTGCGAGAAAGGGGAGTCTCGTATGGCGTGAGAGAGAAGCACAGGCTCTGAGCAAAGCTGACTGGAATACGTCAGTAGAAAAAGGGAGAGTGGGTGGCCCCTTGGAGGGATCCAGTAGAAGCTGCGCACTGAGTGGGCCTGGGACTACCCATGTATCATTGACAGTATCCTGGAGAGTGGAACAGCCCTTTACGATATGAACCTTTTACACCCTTTCACCCCCCTGGACAAGATGAAACCAGTCAGGTGTAGATCGGGATGTGATAGGTTGGGGGCAGCAGGGTTCCCTGGGGGCCGACGGCTCACCCTCGCCTCGACCGGCGGGGACCTGGGTCGGGAGGCCTGAGGCGACCTTTTTAAATCGCTGCTTACCCAAACTGTCCCCCAGGGCGGCTTGCACTGGTTTCCTAGTGAACAGGTTGTCAGGTGAGGAGAAAAATGTGAGATCGAGTGGGTGCTGTCCCCCTTTATCTGGGGGCTGTTCAATGTGCCTGGGAACCACGCAGAGCAGGCCCCACTGTCCATCTGACTCTGAACTTCTCACTTGGCCCGCACTGATGGCCATCCACCGGGCCTACTCCTCTTGTTGGTTGCCTGCTTGGTGTGTGGCTCCTTCTTCTCTGTGGGGTTTCCTGCTGCTTTCGAGATGGCGGCTGGCTCACCCCCTGTCACCGCTGGCTACCGAGAGCTACCTTGTTGATCCTGCCAGTAGCCTTCCGCATCAACGCAGAAACTGGAGGGCTGCTGTAACCCAAAATGCTTGCCCTCAGCTGAGTGGCACAGCTGGGGGCTGTCGCGGGTGATATTCAGGTCCCCCTCCATTATGGAGGGGGGGGGATAACCACTCTCGTCCCCCCTTAGGCGGCGGGGTGCGGGATAGGCTCCGCAGGGCGGTGATGTCGGCCGGAGGGGTCACCTCCACCGATCGCTGCTCCGCCCTGTCTGCAGCCTCCCCCCGCATCACCGCAGGATCCGGAGGGCTGCCGGATTCCCCAATGCTTACTGGCGGCCGAGCGGCACGGGTCGGGGATGGATTGAGGATGTCTGCCCCCCCTCCATCCAGGAGGGGGGGAGGTGACAGCCACCAACCGTCCACCTTAGGCGGTGTGGTGCGTTACAGGCTCCGCAGGGCGGCGATGTCGGCCGGAGGGGTCACCTACACCGGTCACTGCTCCGCCGTGTCTGCAGCCTCCCCCCGCTTCATCGCAGGATCTGGAGGGCTGCCGGATTCCCCAATGCTTGCTGGCGGCCGAGCGGCACGGGTCGGGGATGGATTGAGGATGTCTGCCCCCCCTCCATCCAGGAGGGGGGGAGGTGACAGCCACCCTCGTCAACCTTAGGCGGCGGGGTGCGGGACAGGCTCCGCAGGGCGGTGATGTCGGCCGGAGGGGTCACCTCCACCGGTCGCTGCTCCGCCCTGTCTGCAGCCTCCCCCCACATCACCACAGGATCCGGAGGGCTGCCGGATTCCCCAATGCTTGCTGGTGGCCGAGCGGCACGGGTCGGGGATGGATTGAGGATGTCTGCCCCCCTCCATCCAGGGGGAGAGGCGCCTCTCCCCTGGTCCTCCCATCCCCGGTGGCTGGTCCCTCCCTGGGCTTAATACTTGGCTGGAGCCCCCGCTCTCCGGGCTTAATAGTCGGGGGCCGGTGGCGTGAGCAGTGTCCCGGTCCGGGGACTTGTCCGGGAACAATCGGTTTGGCACGAGGGCCAGCGCCTCCGCCGGCCGGGTGGGTCGGCGGAGGCGCCTCTCCCCTGGTCCTCCGGTCCCCGGTGGATGGTCCCTCCCTGGGCTTAATACCCGGCCAGAGCACCCGCTCTCCGGGCTTAATAGTCGGGGACCGGCAGCGCGAGCAGTGTCCCATCCCGGAACTTGGCCGGGGACAATCTGTTCGGCACGAGGTCCAGCGCCTCCGCCGGCCGGGTGGGTCGGCAGAGGCGCCTCTCCCCTGGTCCTCCCATCCCCGGTGGCTGGTCCCTCCCTGGGCTTAATACTCGGACGGAGCCCCCGCTACCCGGGCTTAATAGTCGGGGGCCGGCGGCGCAAGCAGTGTCCCGTCCCGGGGACTTGGCCGGGGACGTTCGGTTCGGCACGAGGGCCAGCGCCTCCGCCGGCCGGGTGGGTTGGCGGAGGCGCCTCTCTCCTGGTCCTCCCATCCCCGGTGGCTGGTCCCTCCCTGGGCTTAATACTCGGCCGGAGCCCCCGTTTTCCGGGCTTAATAGTCGGGGGCCGGCTGTTATGCACACCAGTGCCAGCAGGAATGTACTGGTGTCTGAACGGTGAGGGATGCAAAACAAATGCACTCACAGACAGACTGGGGAATATGACATTACATACACAGAAGGTGATAGGGTAACAAAATAAACACAAAGTGAACAGAGAAGCCCAAAGGCTAAGAAACTGGGTGTCTCCCTAGTATTAGGAATGCTAAGATGGAAAGAAGTGAGATGTAGTGATTTAATACGTAGAGAACCCGAAATGCTGTTTCTAAGGGCAACAGCAAAACCCTAAAGGGTTACCAACGGGTGTGGCAGTAAACTCCTTGGTCAGAGATGGAATAATAGACACAAGGAGAGTCTCCACAATCCTAGTCCTCACTTGCAGTGCACTGGTTCAGCTTACTGCCACTAAACTGACACCTGAACAACTTGCACAGTGAGAAAGGATTTTGGCAGGCAAGTCTGAGAATATAGCCGCAAACTTGCTAGGTTCACAGAGTAGCAAAAGAACCCCAGCAGGTTAAACGACTGACTCCAGTCTTACTGCTAGGTCTGGATTGGCAGAGTTTAATACCAAATCCCAAGGCCTATTTGCAGTAAGCAACAAATACAAAGTTTACACAGTACTAGCTAGCTTTCAAGAACTGACTAACCAACAAAGATTCAGCAGCATCTGCCTAACCTGAGAAGAGGGTTTATATAGCAGGTGCTGTCCACGCCCCACTCAGACCTCACAGACTGTGAGCACAAAAACCAGCACCGGATCCCCTGCCGTGCACAGAGCCTGTAACCACTGCACAGCAAAAGACCCGAACCGGAGTATCAGCTACGCTCAGGTTACTCCGCTAGCACTTGTCTCCCGGTTGCCATGACGACGTGGCAGCACAGAGCAGGAGACCCTAACAGTACCCCCCCTCTGACGAGGGGTCAAAGAACCCCTACCACCGGGTTTATCGGGGAACTGCGAGAAGAAAGAGCGTAACAGTCTGGGGGCATGAAGATCACAACTGCGCACCCACGACCGCTCCTCCGGGCCATACCCCTTCCAGTGCACCAAAAATGACAGCCGACCCCGAACCATCTGGGAGTCAAGAATCCTTTCAACAACAAACTCCCTCTGGCCACGTATCAGAAGAGGGGAAGGTCTTCCACTGGAAGAAGGATTACTAATCGCCCGTTTTAAAAGGGAACAATGAAATGTTTTATTGATACCCAAAGAACGGGTTAGATCTAACTGAAATGCCACCGGATTGATAACCCTAGTGATCTTATAAGGACCGATGAACCGGGGGCCTAACTTATGAGATGGCTGTCTCAACTTCAAATTCTTGGTGGACAACCAGACGAAGTCTCCTAATTTGAAGCTGCAGGGTCTTTTCCGCTTATCAAAAACCCTCTTGGTCACTAATGACACAGACACAAGGGCTTTCTTCACTTTCCTCCAAATACCTCTAAGGACCGAAACCACAGAGGAACCACCAGGCGTGGAGTCCAGGGGGTCAAAAGAATTGGCCTTAGGATGATGCCCATACACACAAAGGAAGGGAGAGATCCCTGTAGCAGAGTGAGCCGCGTTGTTATAGGCAAACTCCGCCATGGACAGATGAGCAACCCAGTCAGTCTGACACTTGGAGACATAACACCTGAGGAACTACTCCAAGGACTGGTTCACCCTTTCAGTCTGCCCATTAGACTGTGGATGGTAGCCTGACGACAAGCTGACAGAAATCTGGAGATCGGAACAAAATGCCCTCCAGAATTTGGCCACAAACTGGGATCCGCGGTCAGAGACCACATCAAGTGGCAACCCGTGGAGGCGCACAACATGCAGCATAAATAATTCAGACAGGCGTCTGGCCGATGGCAGCCCAACCAATGGAACGAAGTGCGCCATCTTCGAAAACCTGTCAACGACAACCCAGATGGCTGTCATCCCCGAGGATTTGGGCAAGTCCACCACAAAATCCATTGAAATGTGGGTCCATGGCTTAGATGGAATAGAGAGTGGATGTAATGGGCCAACAGGAACCCCTCTAGGAGTCTTATTTCGGGCACAGATGTCACATGCCCGAACCCACTGATCCACATCCCTAGCCACCGAGGGCTACCACACCGCCCTAGATAGCAACTCCCGAGTTCTGGCAATACCCGGGTGTCCTGCCGACTTCTTGGCATGGAATTCCAGGAACACTCGCTGTCTTAACCTAGGAGGCACAAACAAAAGACCTACCAGAAGGTCTGGAGGAGCCTGCTCCTGTGCTCTAAGGACTAATGACAAGAGGTCCTGGGTAATGCCCACTTTAATACATGATGGGGACACAATGGGCAATGGCTCCTCGGTGGTCTCCTGGATTGGAGCAAAACTCTGCGAGAGCGCATCAGCTTTGATGTTTTTTGACCCAGGGCGATATGTTATCAAAAAATTAAAGCGAGCAAAAAACAAAGCCCAACGTGCCTGCCTGGCATTGAGGCGCTTCACTGACTCTAAATATGCCAAATTCTTATGGTCGGTGAGAATTGAGACCACAAACTTAGCCCCCTCAAGCCAGTGTCTCCACTCCTCGAGTGCATCCTTAATAGCCAACAATTCCCGGTTACCCACGTCATAATTCATCTCGGCAGGCGAAAATTTACGGGAAAAGTAAGCACAGGGAGGAAGGCGATTATCAGACACCCCCATCTGAGAGAGCACTGTCCCAATACCCATCTCAGAGGCATCCACCTCCACCACGAAAGGACACTCTGGATCTGGGTGTCGCAGCACCTTGGCCGAGACAAATGCCCTTTTGAGACGGGCAAAAGCCGCTTTGGCCTCACAAGACCAGTGAGCAACATCCGCCCCTTTCTTAGTGAGTGCCACCAAGGGCGCCACTATAGACGAAAATCCAGCGATAAATCGTCTATAAAAATTTGCAAAGCCCAGAAAACGCTGAAGCGCCTTCAAACTAGTGGGCTGCACCCAATCCAGGACTGCCTGTACCTTGGAACCCTCCATTTGGAAACCTTCTGGGGAGATAATATATCCTAGAAATGCGATTTGCTGAACTTCAAATTCGCACTTCTCCAGCTTCGCCCCAAGCCGGTGGTCTCTGAGTTTCTGGAGGACTAAGCGTACATGCTTCCGATGTTCCTCCAGGGAATGGGAGAAGATTAGGATGTCATCTAAGTATACAACTAAGAATCTATCCAAATATTCCCTGAGCACATCGTTCATGAAGTCCTGGAAGACTGCCGGGGCATTACAGAGCCCAAAAGGCATCACCAAATATTCATAATGCCCTGAGTGGGTATTAAAGGCAGTCTTCCATTCATCTCCCTCTCTTATTCGGATTAGATTGTACGCACCGCGTAGGTCAATCTTAGAAAAAATGGTGGCAGTACGAAGCTGGTCAAACAAGACCGAAATGAGAGGCAGTGGGTATGAGTTTTTAATCGTGATACGGTTCAATTCCCTGAAGTCGATGCAGGGTCGCAACGAACCGTCCTTTTTACCCACGAAGAAGAACCCCGACCCAACTGGAGACTGTGAAGGTCTGATAAATCCCTTAGCCAAGTTCTCCTGAATGTACTCTGCCATAGCCTGAGTCTCAGGACGTGACAGGGAGTACAACCTGCTCTTGGGAGGCTTAGCATTCGGCAACAAATCAATGGCACAGTCATAGGGGCGATGGGGAGGTAGTACCTCTGCAACTCTTTTGGAGAACACGTCCGCAAAATCTGCATAACATCCTGGCAATCCTGGCAAACTTAGCTGCGAAAGCCTGACTGGAAGGCTCAAGCAACTCCTGAAACAATCAGTACCCCAACTAAGAATCTCCCCAGAGACCCAGTCAAATTGGGGATTGTGGGCCCTTAACCAGGGTAACCCCAACACCAATGGGGCAAAAGTACAGACAGTCACATAAAAGGACAATTTTTCAGAGTGTGTGGCTCCAATAAACAAAGAAATCTGGCTAGTGCAAGAGGTAATTTTACCCTAGGATAATGGTTCCCCGTTTAACCCACAAATCTCAATTTCCGATGCCAAGGGTACTAAGGGAACAGAGTATTTCAGGGCGAATTGGTGGTCCATAAAAACCCCGTCGGCCCCACTGTCCACAAAGGCCTCAGTCTTGACAGTTTGACCGAGAATCTTCAAGGTCACCGGAATGATAAAAGTCTTCTTGGGAAATTCTGACTTCTGGCCTGACAGGATATTTCCCATCACCCTCAGGCCCTGAAGTTTTCCGGCTTTTCTGGGCATGATACTACCACATGACCTTTATTCCCACAGTACAAACATAACCCCTGCTGTCTCCTCCGCGTCTTCTCACGCGAGGAGAGGCGGGTAGCCCCAATCTGCATAGGCTCCTCGGAAAATTGATCAGAGTCTGAGGTTCCCTTGGGAAAGAAGGAAACCTCGGTCTCCCTTTCAAGCCTGCGCTCTCTCAGCCGTCTATCCACTCGAATGGATAACTGCATGAGCTGATCCAAGCTATCAGGCAAGGGATATTGTACAAGTTGGTCTTTTAACTGGTTAGAAAGACCTCTTCGGTACTGGTGTCTCAGGGCTGGGTCATTCCACTGGGTATCATGGGCCAACCTCCGAAACTCCGTACAATAAACCTCAACTGGCCTTCGCCCTCGCTTAAGGATCGAAATCTGAGCCTCGGCTGAGGCCGTCTTGTCAGGGTCATCATACAACATGCCCAGTGCCGTAAAAAAAAATCAACACTTTTAAGCGACGGACAGTCAGGCTGCAACCCATATGCCCAGACCTGTGGGTCTCCTTGTAGCAAGGAAATCACTATGCCCACCCGCTGAATCTCCGACCCAGAAGACTGAGGCCTAAGCTGGAAATATAGCTTGCAGCTCTCCTTGAAACAAAAGAACTGCGAGCGATCTCCAGAAAAACGATCCGGGAGATTTACTTTCGGCTCCTTAACCCCTGAAGGTACTGCTGCTGCAGGAGCTCCGCCAGCGGCCTGTGAGGTGTGCATTTTAATGGACAAATCATTAAATTGTCGACTCAGGACCTGCACCTGATCGACCACCTGTTGCAAAGTATTTTGAGGGGTATGCTCCATATTCCCACAAAATTTCAACAGGAGTATTGGGCTGCTGAATATGTTATGCACACCAGTGCCAGCAGGAATGTACTGGCGTCTGAACGGTGAGGGATGCAAAACAAATGAACTCACAGACAGACTGGGGAATATGACATTACATACACAGAAGGTGATAGGGTAACAAAATAAACACAAAGTGAACAGAGAAGCCCAAAGGCTAAGAAACTGGGTGTCTCCCTAGTATTAGGAATGCTAAGATGGAAAGAAGCGAGAAGTAGTGATTTAATACGTAGAGAACCCGAAATGCTGTTGCTAAGGGCAACAGCAAAACCCTAAAGGGTTACCAACGGGTGTGGCAGTAAACTCCTTGGTCAGAGATGGAATAATAGACACAAGGAGAGTCTCCACAATCCTAGTCCTCACTTGCAGTGCACTGGTTCAGCTTACTGTCACTAAACTGACACCTGAACACCTTGCACAGTGAGAGAGGATTTTGGCAGGCAAGTCTGAGAATACAGCCGCAAACTTGCTAGGTTCACAGAGTAGCAAAAGAACCCCAGCAGGTTAAACGACTGACTCCAGTCTTACTGCTAGGTCTGGATTGGCAGAGTGTAATACCAAATCCCAAGGCCTATTTGCAGTAAGCAACAAACAAATACAAAGTTTGCACAGTACTAGCTAGCTTTCAAGAACTGACTAACCAACAAAGATTCAGCAGCATCTGCCTAACCTGAGAAGAGGGTTTATATAGCAGGTGCTATCCACGCCCCACTCAGACCTCACAGACTGTGAGCACAAAAACCAGCACCGGTTCCCCTGCCGTGCACAGAGCCTGTAACCACTGCACAGCAAAAGACCCGAACCGGAGTATCAGCTACGCTCAGGTTACTCCGCTAGCACTTGTCTCCCGGTTGCCATGACGACGTGGCAGCACAGAGCAGGAGACCCTAACGCGGCGGCGCGAGCAGTGTCCCGTCCTGGAGACTTGGCCGGGGACAATCGGTTCGGCACGAGGGCCAGTGCCTCCGCCCGCCGGGTGGGTCGGCAGAGGCGCCTCTCCCCTGGTCCTCCCATCGCCGGTGGCTGGTCCCTCCCTGGGCTTAATACCCGGCCGGAGCCCCCGCTCTCCGGGCTTAATAGTCGGGGACCGGCGGCACGAGCAGGGTCCCGTCCCGGGGACTTGGCCGGGGACAATCGGTTCGGCACGAGGTCCAGCGCCTCCGCCGGCCGGGTGGGTCGGCGGAGGCACCTCTCCCCTGGTCCTCCCATCCCCGGTGGCTGGTCCCTCCCTGGGCTTAATACCCGGCCGGAGCCCTTGCTCTCCGGGCTTAATAGTCGGGGGCCGGCGGCTCGAGCAGTGTCCCGTCTCGGGGACTTGGCCGGGGACAATCGGTTCGGCACAAGGGCCAGCGCCTCCGCCGGCCGGGTGGGTCGGCGGAGGCGCCTCTCCCCTGGTCCTCCCATTCCCGGTGGCTGGTCCCTCCCTGGGCTTAATACTCGGCCGGAGCCCCTGCTCTCCGGGCTTAATAGTCGGGGGCCGGCGGCGCGAGCAGTGTCCTGTCCCGGGGACTTGGCCGGGGACAATCGGTTCGGCACGAGGGCCAGCGCCTCCGCCGGCCCGGTGGGTCGGCGGAGGCGCCTCTCCCCTGGTCCTCCCGTCCCCGGTGGCTGGTCCCTCCCTGGGCTTAATACCTGGCCGGAGCACCCACTCTCCGGGCTTAATAGTCGGGGACCGGCGGCGCGAGCAGTGTGCCATCCCTGGACTTGGCCGGGGACATTCGGTTCGAAACGAGGTCCAGCTCCTCCGCCGGCCGGGTGGGTCGGCGGAGGCGCCTCTCCCCTGGTCCTCCCATCCCCAGTGGCTGGTCCCTCCCTGGGCTTAATACCCGTCCGGAGCACCCGCTCTCCGGGCTTAATAGTCAGGGACTGGCGGCGCGAGCAGTGTCCCGTCACGGAGACTTGGCCGGGGACAATCGGTTCGGCACGAGGGCCAGCGCCTCCGCCGGCCGGGTGGGTCGGCAGAGGCGCCTCTCCCCTGGTCCTCCCGTCCCCGGTGGCTGGTCCCTCCCTGGGCTTAATACCCGGCCGGAGCCCCCGCTCTCCGGGCTTAATAGTCGGGGGCCGGCTGCCCCTTCCCCAGGGCTGAACAGCCGGTCAACACACGCCGGCTGGCGGGTCAATGGCGGAATGCAGATACTGAACAGCCCCAGTTTGTGGATTTTTTTCCCATTTTTTGGGGGGAGGGGGATTATTGGGGTAAGGTTTTTATTTCTCCCCCCCCTCCCATGGGCTGGACACACCTGCTGCCGACCTATGGGTTTTTTTGTTGTTGTTGTTGTTGTTGTTGTTGTTGTTTTTTGTTTTTTTGGGGGGTGGGCTTTTTTCTCTACGCAGGCGCTGCAGCATCAGCGGATGGGGATTCTTGGCATTCCCGACGCCGCCACAATTATTTTTCCCGTGCGGGTTTTTTTTCTGGAGGGGGGGTTTGTTTGTTTGTGGTTTTTCTTTTGTTTTGGGATTTGTTTGGGGGGTTGGGAGGGGGAAAAGGGGGGGTGCTTTGTTCTTGTTTATTTTTTGGGGGGGGTCTGTTTGTTTTTGGGTGTGTTGTTTTTCTTTTGTTTTTTGGGGTGTTTTTTTTTTTTTTTTAGGGGGGGGGGTCTTGTTCTTGCCCCAGGCACTGCAGTGGCGGATGGGGATAATGGACAAACCCCACTGCCGGACAAGGTATTTTTCCAGTACTGTTTATTTTGGGGGGTCTTTTTTTTGGGTGGGGAGCTTTTTTTTTGTGGGGTGGTCTTGTTCTTGCCCCAAGCACTGCAGTAGCGGATGGGGATATTGGACAAACCCCACTGCCGGCCAATGTATTTTTCCCGTACTGTTTATTTTGGGGGGTCTGTTTGTTTTTGGGTGTTTTTGTGTGTGTTGTTTTTCTTTTGTTTTTTGGTTTTTTTTTGGGGGGGGGTGCTTTGGTCTTTTTTATTTTGGGGGGGTCTGTTTGTTTTGGGTTTTTTGGGGTGTGTTGTTTTTCTTTTATTTTGGGGTGTTTTTTTTTTTTTTTGGGGGGGGGGTCTTGTTCTTGCCTTAGGCACTGCAGTGGCAGATGGGGATACTGGACAAACCCCACTACCGGACAAGGTATTTTTCCAGTACTGTTTATTTGGGGGGGGTGTCTTTTTTTAGGGGGGGGGTTGTTTTTCTTTTGTTTTGTTTTTTTGTATTTTTTGTATGGGGGGGTCTTGTTCTTGCCCCATGCACTGCAGTGGCGGATGGGGATACTGGACAAACCCTGCTGCCGGCCAAGGTATCTTTCCCGTACTGTTTATTTTGGGGAGTCCTTTTTGTGGTTTGAATTTTTTTTTATTTTTGTGTGTGTTTTTATTAGGGGGGGTTCGATTTGGTTTTGCATGTTTTTTTTGTTTTTTTTTACCCCTTGTGCTGCAGCAGTGGATGGGGATATTGGACAACCCAGCTGCACTTTATTTTATTTTATTTTTTTTAAACTGGGCAGGGTCAAAGCACACAGCATCACACACTCCCAGAAGTCCTTGGTTTGTCTCCCACCCCCAGAAGTTCACCATTATATATCTCTCACTCCCAGAAGTCCTCGGTCTGTTTTCCACTCCCGGAAGTCCCTGGCTTGTTTCCTTAAGACAATGAACGCGGATGGGGCAGACAGTAAAACGGATGGCAGTGATGAAGACTATATCCCCGACTCACCTGAGTTGAGCAGTTCAAATGACAGCAGCGCGGAAGAGACATCTTTTCACAGGAGACAGGCGCTGGAAGAAGCAGAGGCTTCCTCCACAGACGGCGGCCTGAACCGACGGACACATCACGGCGTGTCAGTCCAGGTTCTTACCCAAAAAGGGGATGGTTCCAGAACATATAACAAGAAGAAAAACTTCTGCCTATGGTGTGAGAGGCCAAATTCCAAAATTGCGAGGCACGTGGAAGCCGTCCACCGCAGTGAGCCAGAGGTAGCAAGGGCACTGAGCTTTGACATGAACTCCAGGGAAAGGTCAGTGCAGCTGGACCTAATTCGCCACCGGGGTAACTTTGCACATAATATCGGTGTTCTCCGCGAGGGCAGCGGTGTCCTACTACCTTGCAAGCAGCCGGCCAAAGCAGCAGCTCCCCAAGATTTCATGCACTGCGCACACTGCCAAGGTCTGTTCTCCAGGCGACACCTGTGGCGACATGTGAAGAGGTGCCCTCTTCGTAAAAGGGGTGGCCACCCCAAACCTGGTAGAACTCGGGTCCAGTCCCTGCGCACTTACGCCACACCCGTTCCGCCAGGTGTTGGCACCGGCCTGTGGAAGTTGTTCAGCCAAATGAATTATGATGATGTGGTACCTGTGATCAAGGGGGACAGCTGCATCATGCAGTACGGGCAGCACCTCTACAACCGACTGGGGTCTGATGTCGGCAAGCACGAGTACATCCGCCAGAAGCTCCGGGAGGTGGGTCGTCTCCTGCTGCATGCGATGAAGGTCACTCCATTGCGGAGCATGGAAGATTTCATCCGCCCACCCAACTTTTTCCATGTGGTGCATTCCGTCAGGAGCCTGGCTGGCTACGATGACAAGACCAATACATATAGGGTCCCCTCGCTGGCCCTGAAGGTTGGCCACAGCTTGCAAAAGATTTCCGCCATGGTTGAGTGCCAGGCGCTGATGGAGGGCAGTGCCCTGACAGTGGAGAGCACACGGAGCTTCAGGAAACTGTACGAGGCGAGGTGGAGTGAGCTCATCTCAACTGCTGCCCTGAAGACCCTACGAGAGATAAAAGGAATGCCCCACTCCTCCTACCCTTCACTGACGACGTGAAGCGATTGAACCTGTACCTCCTTGACTGGCAGTGGGAGTACTTGGATGGGTTATCTGCCCACCCTTCTGCAAAGCAGTGGTCAATGCTGGCCAAGGTCACCCTCACACAGTTGATCCTCTTCAACCGCAGGAGGGAAGGTGAGGTGTCCAAGATGCGGCTATCCTCATTTGAATCACGGCACACAGCTGACCTGCAGGGTGACATGGCCCAGGCCCTCTCTGAGATGGAGAAGGCTCTCTGTCACCACTTCATCCGTATTGAGATACCTGGTAAAAGAGGCAGGAAGGTTCCCGTCCTGTTATCCACATGCATGCAGAAAGCCATGGAGCTCCTGACCGAGAAGAGGGCAGAGTGTGGTGTCACCCCTGACAATTTCTACATGTTTGCCAGGCCAGCCGCCTTATCACACTTCAGGGGATCCGACTGCATTTGTCTCTATGCCCGGGAGTGTGGGGCCAAGCATCCCGAAGCACTGTCCTTTACCCGCCTCCGGAAGCATGTAGCCACCCTTTCCAGGGTCCTCAACCTAAGCGACACCGAGATGGACCAGCTAGCCAATTTTCTCGGACATGACATACGGGTGCATCGACAGTATTACCGTCTTCCAGAAAGTACCCTGCAGCTGGCCAAGTTAAGCAAGCTCTTTGTGGCCCTGGAGCAAGGGAGAATGGCTGAGTTCAGGGGCCGCAGTCTGGAGGAGATCTCCATTGATCCAGATGGTAAGTATCACTGGACGAGTGTCTCCAGGGACTGATACTGTAAGTGGGCTGGTATGACGGGGTTTACTGTCTTTCTCTATTTCCAGAACCAATCCAGGTGGCAAGTGATGACTCTGGGGATGAGCCAGAGAGGCAAGCCAGCGAGGTGACAGTGGTGCACACCGAGAAAGAAGCACACAGTGTGGCAGTGGAGGGAGCCATTCCTAAAGGTGGGTGCAACCTTCCATGCTGGTGAGGGGGGGGGGGGGTTGGTGGGGGGGTGGCCTTGGCTGGTGATGGCTTTGCAGGGTGACTGACCTTTCCTCTCCCACAAAGGTGACAGCAGAGGTGCTAAGAGAAAACCATGGACCTCAGCGGAAGTCAGAGCCATTGAAAGACACATCATGCGGTTCATCCACTCCTGCAAGGTTCCGGGCAAGAAGGATTGTGATGCGTGCCTACGGGCTGAAACCCAAGCACTGAAGGCTCGGAACTGGCTTTCAATTAAATTCTACATAAAGAACAGAATAACTGCGATAATGAGAAAGAACATGAACTAAATAAATAAATAAGTAAACAAACACATGCATCCATACACAAATGAATAAATTAATAAATAAATCAATACATAATAAAATGTGGGTGCCATTGCACCCGTTGTCCACCTGGGGGGAGGGTGTCACACATAAATTGATCCATATATTATGTCCCCATGGTCCCCTCCCAGGCCACGCATGCCCGCACCCTCTGTCCCCTTGCACAGGCTACAGGCTGGGCCCTTCCAGGGGTAAGGGAAATGGTGTCCCCGTGAGGGATGTTCCATACATGGGTCCCGATGAGGTCACAAAAACAAGTGTGTGTGTGTGTGTGTGTGTGTGTGTGTGTGTGTGTGTGTGAGAGTTGTGCAGTGTTAGTGGAGGAGTGTGTTGTTTGTATTTTTTTTTTCTGTGTTAATTGTTGAACCACACAATTATGTCTGAATCAGAGGTGGCTGAGGTGAGTGAGGTGGAGGGTGTGAGTGAGGGGGAGGAGGTTGGTCAGGTGGAGGAGGTGAGTGAGAGTGAGGTTAGTGAGGTTGAGGAGGTGGGTGAGGTTACTGCAGCAGCCTCAAGTGATAGTGACAGTCAGACAGCTCCGCAGCCACGCACCACTACTAAGACTGGGCGGAATGTACAGTTTAGTTATGCTGAAAATGTGGCATTGGTGCGGGAGCTGATGAAGTGTCAGCGACAGCAATTTGGACCTGAGTCCGCCAAGGTGCCAACACGGAAGAAGACGGTGTTGTGGGCGAAAGTTGTTGCTGCTGTAAATAGTGAGGGGGTGGTCAAGCGGACGGAGGACACATGCCTCAAACGGTACTATGACATAAAGCGACGTGTCAAGTCCAAAATGGCCAAGGAGGCGAAGTCGGCTCGCAAAACCGGTGGTGGACAGCCCTATATTGCCAGATATCTGGACTATGAGGAGCCCATGCAGAGTTTATTACCTCCTGAATTGTGTCTGCAATCCATGACCGTGATTCCGATCTGCCCAGGAAGGATGGTGAGCAAGTGTATTTGTCTTAACATTCTATTACATTATTTCTTTCGTTATTTTTTGGGGAAATGTGTGTCATGTGACGTTGCATATTACTCCCATCTTCATGTGTGCGTCGGCAAATACATTGTTTTGGGTAATGTTTTCTACAAAAGTCAATGTAACATAGTACTTTATTGTATGTCATGTGGTTTTTTTACAGTACATTTTGCATGTGTAGTTTGGACTTGGTGTGTCATTGAATTGTCCAGCAATAATGTTTACCTTTTGCACATTTGTCAGTTTGCAAGTTGGCCTATGTTTTTGATTTCAGTTATCCATGTGCAATGTTTGAAAATCAGTGGTTGACATGTTAGAGGATGGAGTAGTGCAAAGTGGCTTTGAAGCCAGTTACATGTGTAATTTCATTAGTACTGTATGTAATCTTGTTTAAGACAACCCCACCTTTTTTTTTTGGACTATTTAGAGTCTGTATTTGTATCCTGACACAACACTGCAGACTTAGTTACCATACTATTATGCTTGTTTTTTTTAATGTTGGTTTGTTTTTTGGCTCATATTGTGCTAATGTGTGTTTGGAGTGCCACATCACAGAGCATTTTCTAGATTGCTTCTTTCATTAATTACATAACATTTTTTAAATGAAGATGTCTGTGCTTTGGCTTGTTAGTTAGTTGTATTAGTAATTGTGGGCCAGCTTTATTCAGCCTGGTAAAGTGATAAAGTGGAAGTTGATAAATTACCAACCAATCAGGTCATAACTTCCATGTTACAGGCTGGGTTTGCAAAATGACACTTAGGAGCTGATTGGCTGGTGCTTTATCTCCTTCCACTTTATCACTTCACCAGGCTTAATTGATCTGGCCCTGTGCCCTATGTCTGTGTCCTGTACTTTATTTCCTGTGTTGCACTTTCCATAGTGCATATGGCTATTGGCCAATGTGTGTGTTTGTTAAATTATTTTATGGTTTTGTTCAGAAATTATTTCCACATAAATAAGCATCTATTTTTGAAAGATTTAATGTTTATAAACATAATGGGTGGATGTATCAACAATAGCATGAATAAATTAGTTATTTTATTTGTTTCATTATTTACAGTGTTGAAAAAAAAGCAGTACTGGTCGGCCTACAGTCACTCCCATGACATCTGATGATGACGACGCTGCGAAGCAGGTAAAGTGTCCATTGTAGTATAGGTTATGTTTATAAAGGAATGGCCATAACAAAAGTACACTTTAAATCCTAGGTCCATCAAAAGAAGTCTTGAGCAGCAGAAGGCGGACTCCTGTAGCACACCAAACAATAATACATGTGGCAACAAAGAAAGCAAGGTCTGATGTCCAATCACAACCACAGCAGTCTACCCCGCCACAAAGATTGTCTACAGTTTCTTCGGTCCCACCACTCCAAATTTTGGTCACACCTCCAAGACGCCAACCACACTCCCCTCATCTTGATTGTGAGTAAGAAACTGTAATGATTTTAAAAATTACTCATCTCATAATAATCCATTTAATTAAACTAATTAACTCTAAATTCCACAAAATCTGCTATACTTACCGATAAAAAAAAACATCAAATGGATTCTGCGCAAAATGGCCTTGTTCACATCCAGTAAAGATATGTCTGTCCACTTCAGCCATACAGCAGCAGATTGTGCGGAAGATGCTGCAACATAAACACATGTGTAAGCGTGGCAAATAGTAAGGTTTTTTTCATCAATTTCACTTATGTGTTTGTCGTAACATTGACACCAACATGCCAAAACATTACTATGTTTCTGTTTTAAACACTATAAGGCAACACATTATGATTTAAAGTGTGTTTTTATGGTGGAGTATGTCTGATCTATCATACAACTCATGTGCTTGCTTTAAGAATGAAGTAACCAGACACATTTGCCACAAACAGGAATATGTCTGTATTTAAGTTCTGAGTGATGATGTTGCTATGCTGGATATCTGAAAGCACCATTTAAATACATGTGTCCCATGTTTATTGCTTTGCTTTAATTTCCATATGTCTAACTAATGCCAAAATGGATCTAATTCCAGATTCTAGTACTGGTACCAGCATCCCGACGCAACAGCAACAACACAGTGACATGGATGAGACAATCATGTTACAAATGCAGCCATTAATCAAAGGAATCAGCCACCCAGCACCTGTGAGTACACCACCACAGCAAAGCACTCCACCACCACAACACAGCCTGACAACACCAGTAGCACAAGGCCCTGATCAAGTGTTTTGGGACAGTTGGGCTACACAGCAGGCCACTAATCAAGATTACCTGTGTAGGCAGACCCAAATTTTTGCTAACCTATCATCTCACCTCAGAAGAATCAGCAGAAATATCAGTAGCCAAAATGAACCAACCACCAGAATTGCCAATACCATGGAAATCATGCGTGCAGACATTACACATGTCATGGGCAACTTACAAAGCATAATGGAAGAACAGCATAGACAACAGCAAAGCTACATCAACATCTTAGAAAAAAATCAAATGATCAATGAATCTATCACCAGAATTTTAGAGAATCAAAATGCTGCAACACGTGAACTTAATGCCACCCTCACTAACCTCAATGAAACACTCAGATCCCAGCACCAACAGCAACCAAGCAGCAGTTCTGGTACGACTACTCCTATTCTATCGCCAGTGTCCTCAACACCAAGGCGCTCCACCAGAGCACGCCAACACGACAGTGGTAAAGGCAAAGACCAGTCCAAACAGCCAACCCCAAAAAAATAAAAAATAGAGACACCGATTTCTGTATAGAGAAGAAAATAATCACAGTTAGTAAGTGTAGGTTTGTCTCAATATATATTACACTTAGCACCTTGTTAATTTGTTGAACATCATTAATTATAAAGGTTTCAAACAACAACAGGATTTTTTGTCAACACATTTATTCTTTACCATCTTTGTATTTTTTTGGAGGAGGAAAAAGTAATTTGATCTGCACATTGATCGTAGCATGCAGTAACAAGACCACTTGATTTTTGTCTAATCATTACTCTTTCTAGATTCCAATCATTCTCATATCTTGCAGGCAGACTAATTTTGGCAGCCATGCAGAATGTCTTTAGCATGCAGTAAGAAGACCACTTGATTTTTTTCTAAACATTACTCTTTCTAGATTCCAATCATTCTCATATCTTGCAGGCAGACTAATTGGCAGCCATGCAGAATGTCTTTAGCATGCAGTAACAAGACCACTTGATTTTTTTCTAATCATTACTCTTTCTAGATTAGGCAGACTAATTGGCAGCCATGCAGATTCATCCATGACCAATACAACTTACAATGTGATTTTTAACTCTTTTACATTTCTTCTCTAGACGACATTACAAGAATAACACAACTGAGTTGCCTAAAAAGGTACTAATATGTTGTGAAACAATTTAGATAATTCAGTCCCAAAATGAATGACATTATTGTTGTGCCATGTTTGTGTGTGTTAAAAATGAGTAATCAGATTATTACATATGATGCAGAAACAAAGAAATTGTAAATATTTTAATGAACACAAATAATGAGTATAATAATGGATATATGTTGAAAACTGTGTATTGACTTACAAATCAGCAAGTTTACTCCAGCAAACATAACAAAATAAATTATTTTGGATGGTATTAAGTTTGTGTCCCTTAAATACGATGGAGCATCACACATAGGGACACATGTATTCCTCAAGGCTAACACCTGTGTAAATATTCTTGAAAATGAGGGCTGTGAGATTCCTATGACATCCCCTGACAAAACCTGAAAGCTCCCAATAGCCATAAAGTACAACACAGCCAGGAGTTTGTGCAGGCCTGAGACAGAGCGAGAGCATGCTGTCTCAGGGTCTAGGCCCAGTTTGACAAGGTCATACAGATGGAAAATGTTGGTATGATTTAGACGGAACATCTGTATGACCCTATCATCGGACAATGCGTTCAAGTTTAAACGCCCCCTAAAAAAATGAGGCCTTGCGCAGGAACCTGTACAACCTGCAGACCATGTTCAGTTTCTTGGCCCTGGTTACTTACAAGCTTATATCTGAGTTTGAGGAATCCCACAGCACACAAAAGATCACTGGCCCACAGTCCTGCTGCCATTTTTGAGTGTAGGTTGATTGAAATGGGCCTAAGATCCCTTTATAGGCATCCTAATTCAGGTGTGAATGATTTGCAAGTGGCAACACATGTAAACAAACACGCCTGAAAAAAGCAGGTTTATTTTTTTGCCGCTTTTTTTAATGAATCGCAAAAAAATACGACCGCAATTGAGCACTCAGAGACTAACACCCAAATACGAATGAATAGTCAATACCCGTGTTGTATGAAATAACAACCGCGTTTGACCGATGGTCTATTCATTCGTATTTCTGAACTTTGCAGTTAAAACCATTACGAATAGCCCAAACACTGCCAAGATTTGTGCTTAGTGAATTCCCGTGTTGGGACTTAGAAAAAAAAACACAAATCGGTCAAACTCGGATTATTAGTAAATATAGGCCCAGGAGTGTAAGTCTCGAGACACAAATGCATTAACAAGGGTACACAGGTTAGAACACATTCCATGAAAACTTCTCATTAAGGCCCCACAGATTGTCCATATTCAGAGTGTAGATCCATTTTGGTTCTGCTTGCAATAATTTGCCCGCTCAGTCCCCTCCACGCAAGGAGTCCGGTATATGATCAATCACCATATGGCGTAAATTCGCTAAAATGTGGTTCTTTTAAAAAAATGTCTAGCCACCGGTTGTTTTCCGATGGTTTGCCCATCAGAGCTGCCTTAATGGCCGATCGATGTAAGGCCATTCTATCCCTCATGGTCCTGGAAGTTTTTCCTATATAGAACAAGCCACACGGACAAGTGATGAAATAAACTATAAAGGAAGAAGTGCATGTTAAAACATGTCAAATTTTGACCATCTTATCCTTATGTGGATGTTTAAACAAAGGTCCTGTAATCATATTCTGACAAGTAGTGCATTTTAAGCATTTGTAACAGCCCAGGCTTTTAGAAAGGAGATTGATGTTACTAGAAGTCGAGGTGAAACCAGTGATGTCTGTATGGACCACCATATATTTAATATTTTTGCCTCTAGTGTAGCACAACATAGGTCTCGTAGCCCGAATGCTGGGCAGATCCTTGTCAGCAGAGATGATTGGCCAAGATGGTCTGGTGAGTACTGGGCTAGCAGCATTATATGAACTGACCAGTGGTATAATGTCCTTAGTCTTCCTGGAAGATGATGTCAACAACTGTTCCCTTGGAATATTCAATATTTTCCTTTTCTGTTCTTTCAAAATTCTGGGATCACACCCTCTTGCCACAAATGTTTGTACTACCATGTTCAAACTTCCCTCCAGAGACTGACGATCGCTGTTGATGCGAGCTACCCAGGGCCGGCAATAGAAATCTTGGGGCCCCGTACAGTGATATCACTGGGGCACCCCATCAGATGATATATAAGCGCAACAGAATTTGCACTATACGTTGGGAAAACAATTAGGACATTGAAGGAGAGAATTTCAATGCACCGTTCCTCTATAAAAAAAGCCTATGTTACATTGGACTTGAATACACCACCAGTGGCTAAGCACTTTGTGATGAGTGGACATACCATTAAAGATTTTCGCTGCATGCCAATAGATTGTGTCCCCCCACTGAGACGAGGGGGTGATCGTGGACGTATTTTACTCCAGCGTGAAGCCCATTGGATAGCCCGACTCAATTCTGTTGCACCGAATGGACTAAATGAGAGTCAAGGATTTGGTTGCTTTCTATAGGATACAATAATCTGTTAGGGACTCTATATAGCCTGATTAAGTTATTTTGTTCCTATTCTTGGTTTTTTGGTTTTTGTTTTATCACTTTTTTGTTTAGCATGTTTAGGTGTGTCTAATATACCTGCCAGTATATAGAGTATTGTAATCTAGTTGTTTTGGGGCATTAATTAATGATTTACTATAATATTGCCCATTACTGGTAGGTTGTAGTTTGTTTTGTGGAGACGATGCCGGATTGATACAGCTGCGCCCAGTTTCCAATTAGGTGAGCATACTTTACTCGTTTCTGGTGGGTATAAGAGACACACTTTTCATTACAGGTTGACTGTCCATGAGGAAGGTGCCTCTGAGCACCGAAACAGCTGTCGACCTACCTGTTTGTTGCTGGAGGCTTGCACTACTTACCACGTTGAAATGGTGATATGATATTATGCAGTTTTTTGACACCCCATGTGCTTTTACTAATGTTTCTTGCCTCTGGTGCTTTTAAGATCTTATTTTTTGATAAAGATTTTATTATGCAGTAATTTGGAGGTGCTGGTTTCTTTTCTTCTGGGACTATTGTAACATATTATGTATCCAGCACTCCTAACATGGACAATACTGTGTGCGGCAGGCTATACCACTAATCTATGAGCAACATTTCTATGCCAACCAGCACCAGATATTTTTAATAAAAATATTTTTTTTGGAGTTTGTATGTTCTCACTTTTTTGTTTTTTGGAACCGAAAAACCAGAGGATATGGATATATCTAATGCATATGCTAACGACCTGACTCAGATTAAATGATTTGCTGATAAGGACATTTCAAAGATATTATTTCAGGACACTAATTCACTTGCATTTGATGTTGATAGCCCCACTGAAATTTTTTCTGATTTGCTTAAATTAAAGAAACGGAGAGTGGAGCTGAATTTGCATGGATTGACGCTTTCACAGTACTATAAAGAAAAGATTATACCTAGGGGCCTCCGCATCAGAAATCAGCCCACTATAGGCAGATCAAATGCTTTGTTTTGTAAACAGTGGTGTCAGATTTTGAATGATTGTTCTTTCCAACTTATGGTTCTAGTTATAGAGCAGGTCAATACTGATTTGGCATCATTAGATAAGGAAATTGCTAAATGTGAGGAAACAGGCCTAGAGAGTCTACAAGCTGACAAGTCAGTTGATTGGTTGTCCAGACTGGAGAGTTCTGTGGAATTATTCCATACCGACTTATTGGCGTTTAAAAAGAACAAATATAAAAGGGTTAAGGAGGATTATAAGGAATCCAGAGTTTATAGTTGGTTATCTGGTGGTGATTCTAGACCAAATTGGCGCACAGGTAATAGATTCAGAGGTAACCGTACAGGACGCAATTTTTCAGATATTGATACACACTCGGCGAGTGACTCTGATCACTCACAAGCAACCACTTCGGCTGCTTTTTTTCGGAAAGGCTCCACTACAAGGAGCAAATACAAGGATTTCATAGAAAAAGGCGATGCAGGAGGGGAGGTAAGAAGCGAAATAAAGCAAAAATCAGGGACAAATTACAAAAAGAAGTAGTGGTCTTTAGAGATGAGCGGGTTCGGTTTCTCTGAATCCGAACCCGCCAGAACTTCATGTTTTTTTTCACGGGTCCGAGCGACTCGGATCTTCCCGCCTTGCTCGGTTAACCCGAGCGCGCCCGAACGTCATCATGACGCTGTCGGATTCTCGCGAGGCTCGGATTCTATCGCGAGACTCGGATTCTATATAAGGAGCCGCGCGTCGCCGCCATTTTCACTCGTGCATTGAGATTGATAGGGAGAGGACGTGTCTGGCGTCCTCTCCATTAGAATAGAGATAGATAGATTAGATAGAGAGAGATTGTGCAGAGTCGCAGACAGAGTTAGTTTACGACAGTCAGTGACCAGTGCAGTTGCTAGTTAACTTTTATTTAATATAATATATCCGTTCACTTCTCTCTGCTATATCCGTTCTCTGCCTGAAAAAAAAAACGATACACAGCACAGTCAGTCACACAGTGTGACTCAGTCTGTGTGCACTCAGCTCAGCCCAGTGTGCTGCACAGTCATCAATGTATAAATTAAAAGCTTATAATTAATTGTGGGGGAGACTGGGGAGCACTGCAGGTTGTTAGCAGGAGCCAGGAGTACAATTATATTAATTAACAGTGCACACTTTTGCTGCAGGAGTGGTGACCAGTGCCTGACCACCAGTATAGTATTGTTGTATACTACTAATATCTCTTTAAATATCAACCAGTCTATATTAGCAGCAGACACAGTACAGTGCGGTAGTTCACGGCTGTGGCTACCTCTGTGTCGGCACACGGCAGGCAGTCCGTCCGACCAGAATTGTATTATTTATTATTATATACCTACCACCTAACCGTGGTTTTTTTTTCATTCTTTATACCGTCATAGTGTCATCCTAATTGTTACGAGTATACTACTATCTCTTTATCAACCAGTGTACAGTGCGGTAGTTCACGGCTGTGGCTACCTCTGTGTCGGCACACGGCAGGCAGTCCGTCCGACCAGAATTGTATTATTTATTATTATATACCTACCACCTAACCGTGGTTTTTTTTTCATTCTTTATACCGTCATAGTGTCATCCTAATTGTTACGAGTATACTACTATCTCTTTATCAACCAGTGTACAGTGCGGTAGTTCACGGCTGTGGCTACCTCTGTGTCGGCACACGGCAGGCAGTCCGTCCGACCAGAATTGTATTATTTATTATTATATACCTACCACCTAACCGTGGTTTTTTTTTCATTCTTTATACCGTCATAGTGTCATCCTAATTGTTACGAGTATACTACTATCTCTTTATCAACCAGTGTACAGTGCGGTAGTTCACGGCTGTGGCTACCTCTGTGTCGGCAGTCGGCAGGCAGTCCGTCCATCCATAATTGTATTATTATTATAATATATACCACCTAACCGTGGTTTTTTTTTCATTCTTTATACCGTCATAGTGTCATACTAGTTGTTACGAGTATACTACTATCTCTTTATCAACCAGTGTACAGTGCGGTAGTTCACGGCTGTGGCTACCTCTGTGTCGGCAGTCGGCAGGCAGTCCGTCCATCCATAATTGTATTATTATTATAATATATACCACCTAACCGTGGTTTTTTTTTCATTCTTTATACCGTCGTCATAGTGTCATACTAGTTGTTACGAGTATACTACTATCTCTTTATCAACCAGTGTACAGTGCGGTAGTTCACGGCTGTGGCTACCTCTGTGTCGGCAGTCGGCAGGCAGTCCGTCCATCCATAATTGTATTATTATTATAATATATACCACCTAACCGTGGTTTTTTTATACCACCTAACCGTGGCAGTCCGTCCATAATTGTATACTAGTATCCAATCCATCCATCTCCATTGTTTACCTGAGGTGCCTTTTAGTTCTGCCTATAAAATATGGAGAACAAAAAAGTTGAGGTTCCAAAATTAGGGAAAGATCAAGATCCACTTCCACCTCGTGCTGAAGCTGCTGCCACTAGTCATGGCCGAGACGATGAAATGCCAGCAACGTCGTCTGCCAAGGCCGATGCCCAATGTCATAGTACAGAGCATGTCAAATCCAAAACACCAAATATCAGAAAAAAAAGGACTCCAAAACCTAAAATAAAATTGTCGGAGGAGAAGCGTAAACTTGCCAATATGCCATTTACCACACGGAGTGGCAAGGAACGGCTGAGGCCCTGGCCTATGTTCATGGCTAGTGGTTCAGCTTCACATGAGGATGGAAGCACTCAGCCTCTCGCTAGAAAACTGAAAAGACTCAAGCTGGCAAAAGCACCGCAAAGAACTGTGCGTTCTTTGAAATCCCAAATCCACAAGGAGAGTCCAATTGTGTCGTTTGCGATGCCTGACCTTCCCAACACTGGACGTGAAGAGCATGCGCCTTCCACTATTTGCATGCCCCCTGCAAGTGCTGGAAGGAGCACCCGCAGTCCAGTTCCTGATAGTCAGATTGAAGATGTCAGTGTTGAAGTACACCAGGATGAGGAGGATATGGGTGTTGCTGGCGCTGAGGAGGAAATTGACCAGGAGGATTCTGATGGTGAGGTGGTTTGTTTAAGTCAGGCACCCGGGGAGACACCTGTTGTCCGTGGGAGGAATATGGCCGTTGACATGCCAGGTGAAAATACCAAAAAAATCAGCTCTTCGGTGTGGAGGTATTTCACCAGAAATGCGGACAACAGGTGTCAAGCCGTGTGTTCCCTTTGTCAAGCTGTAATAAGTAGGGGTAAGGACGTTAACCACCTCGGAACATCCTCCCTTATACGTCACCTGCAGCGCATTCATAATAAGTCAGTGACAAGTTCAAAAACTTTGGGTGACAGCGGAAGCAGTCCACTGACCAGTAAATCCCTTCCTCTTGTAACCAAGCTCACGCAAACCACCCCACCAACTCCCTCAGTGTCAATTTCCTCCTTCCCCAGGAATGCCAATAGTCCTGCAGGCCATGTCACTGGCAAGTCTGACGAGTCCTCTCCTGCCTGGGATTCCTCCGATGCATCCTTGCGTGTAACGCCTACTGCTGCTGGCGCTGCTGTTGTTGCCGCTGGGAGTCGATGGTCATCCCAGAGGGGAAGTCGTAAGCCCACTTGTACTACTTCCAGTAAGCAATTGACTGTTCAACAGTCCTTTGCGAGGAAGATGAAATATCACAGCAGTCATCCTACTGCAAAGCGGATAACTGAGTCCTTGACAACTATGTTGGTGTTAGACGTGCGTCCGGTATCCGCCGTTAGTTCACAGGGAACTAGACAATTTATTGAGGCAGTGTGCCCCCGTTACCAAATACCATCTAGGTTCCACTTCTCTAGGCAGGCGATACCGAGAATGTACACGGACGTCAGAAAAAGACTCACCAGTGTCCTAAAAAATGCAGTTGTACCCAATGTCCACTTAACCACGGACATGTGGACAAGTGGAGCAGGGCAGGGTCAGGACTATATGACTGTGACAGCCCACTGGGTAGATGTATGGACTCCCGCCGCAAGAACAGCAGCGGCGGCACCAGTAGCAGCATCTCGCAAACGCCAACTCTT
Source organism: Pseudophryne corroboree (assembly GCF_028390025.1). Taxonomy (NCBI): domain Eukaryota; kingdom Metazoa; phylum Chordata; class Amphibia; order Anura; family Myobatrachidae; genus Pseudophryne; species Pseudophryne corroboree. Next base: position 662,487,680 of record NC_086445.1, read on the forward strand.
TCCTAGGCAGGCTACGCTTTGTATCACCGCTTTCCAGAATACGCACACAGCTGAAAACCTCTTACGGCAACTGAGGAAGATCATCGCGGAATGGCTTACCCCAATTGGACTCTCCTGTGGATTTGTGGCATCGGACAACGCCAGCAATATTGTGTGTGCATTAAATATGGGCAAATTCCAGCACGTCCCATGTTTTGCACATACCTTGAATTTGGTGGTGCAGAATTTTTTAAAAAACGACAGGGGCGTGCAAGAGATGCTGTCGGTGGCCAGAAAAATTGCGGGACACTTTCGGCGTACAGGCACCACGTACAGAAAACTGGAGCACCACCAAAAACTACTGAACCTGCCCTGCCATCATCTGAAGCAAGAAGTGGTAACGAGGTGGAATTCAACCCTCTATATGCTTCAGAGGTTGGAGGAGCAGCAAAAGGCCATTCAAGCCTATACAATTGAGCACGATATAGGAGATGGAATGCACCTGTCTCAAGTGCAGTGGAGAATGATTTCAACGTTGTGCAAGGTTCTGATGCCCTTTGAACTTGCCACACGTGAAGTCAGTTCAGACACTGCCAGCCTGAGTCAGGTCATTCCCCTCATCAGGCTTTTGCAGAAGAAGCTGGAGGCATTGAAGAAGGAGCTAACACGGAGCGATTCCGCTAGGCATGTGGGACTTGTGGATGCAGCCCTTAATTCGCTTAACAAGGATTCACGGGTGGTCAATCTGTTGAAATCAGAGCACTACATTTTGGCCACCGTGCTCGATCCTAGATTTAAAGCCTACCTTGGATCTCTCTTTCTGGCAGACACAGGTCTGCTGGGGTTGAAAGACCTGCTGGTGACAAAATTGTCAAGTCAAGCGGAACGCGACCTGTCAACATCTCCTCCTTCACATTCTCCCGCAACTGGGGGTGCGAGGAAAAGGCTCAGAATTCCGAGCCCACCCGCTGGCGGTGATGCAGGGCAGTCTGGAGCGACTGCTGATGCTGACATCTGGTCCGGACTGAAGGACCTGACAACGATTACGGACATGTCGTCTACTGTCACTGCATATGATTCTCTCAACATTGATAGAATGGTGGAGGATTATATGAGTGACCGCATCCAAGTAGGCACGTCACACAGTCCGTACTTATACTGGCAGGAAAAAGAGGCAATTTGGAGGCCCTTGCACAAACTGGCTTTATTCTACCTAAGTTGCCCTCCCACAAGTGTGTACTCCGAAAGAGTGTTTAGTGCCGCCGCTCACCTTGTCAGCAATCGGCGTACGAGGTTACATCCAGAAAATGTGGAGAAGATGATGTTCATTAAAATGAATTATAATCAATTCCTCCGCGGAGACATTGACCAGCAGCAATTGCCTCCACAAAGTACACAGGGAGCTGAGATGGTGGATTCCAGTGGGGACGAATTGATAATCTGTGAGGAGGGGGATGTACACGGTGATATATCGGAGGGTGAAGATGAGGTGGACATCTTGCCTCTGTAGAGCCAGTTTGTGCAAGGAGAGATTAATTGCTTCTTTTTTGGGGGGGGTCCAAACCAACCCGTCATATCAGTCACAGTCGTGTGGCAGACCCTGTCACTGAAATGATGGGTTGGTTAAAGTGTGCATGTCCTGTTTTGTTTATACAACATAAGGGTGGGTGGGAGGGCCCAAGGATAATTCCATCTTGCACCTCTTTTTTCTTTTCTTTTTCTTTGCATCATGTGCTGATTGGGGAGGGTTTTTTGGAAGGGACATCCTGCGTGACACTGCAGTGCCACTCCTAGATGGGCCCGGTGTTTGTGTCGGCCACTAGGGTCGCTAATCTTACTCACACAGCTACCTCATTGCGCCTCTTTTTTTCTTTGCGTCATGTGCTGTTTGGGGAGGGTTTTTTGGAAGGGACATCCTGCGTGACACTGCAGTGCCACTCCTAGATGTGCCCGGTGTTTGTGTCGGCCACTAGGGTCGCTAATCTTACTCACACAGTCAGCTACCTCATTGCGCCTCTTTTTTTTCTTTGCGTCATGTGCTGTTTGGGGAGGGTTTTTTGGAAGGGCCATCCTGCGTGACACTGCAGTGCCACTCCTAGATGGGCCCGGTGTTTGTGTCGGCCACTAGGGTCGCTTATCTTACTCACACAGCGACCTCGGTGCAAATTTTAGGACTAAAAATAATATTGTGAGGTGTGATGTGTTCAGAATAGGCTGAAAATGAGTGTAAATTATGTTTTTTGAGGTTAATAATACTTTGGGATCAAAATTACCCCCAAATTCTATGATTTAAGCTGTTTTTTAGGGTTTTTTTAAAAAAACACCCGAATCCAAAACACACCCGAATCCGACAAAAAAAATTCGGTGAGGTTTTGCCAAAACGCGGTCGAACCCAAAACACGGCCGCGGAACCGAACCCAAAACCAAAACACAAAACCCGAAAAATTTCCGGCGCTCATCTCTAGTGGTCTTTAACTTGTCTAACTACACACCTACTGAAGCTGAGATGTCTGTTCTCTCAAAAGGTTTGTCTTTTGTTAAAACGTACAAACAGCCCACATTTGAGTTTGAAGTTGAACTGTATCGCTTTTTTCGTTCACTCAGGTTAAAAGATTTGTATGTTAAACATCCTATATCCACTGCTGATCAAAGAGGCTTTAGGCCTAAAAGTATTTTTGATCCACCTAGCTTGAATCCATCTATAGAGACCTTTTCGAATCTTGTTAAAAGGGACATTTTGCCTTTTATGCAGACACAGAAGGTTTCTTATACCAATTTATCCAAGGATGAAAATAAGGCGCTTATGTCCCTTAGAGATAATAAAGAGCTTGTTATACGCCCCTCGGATAAAGGGGGCGGTATTGTACTGCTCAATAGATGTGATTACATAAAGGAGATTGAGAGACAGCTTTTGGACACTGAGTGTTATAAATGTCTTACGTATGATCCCACTTATTCTTATAAGAAAGAGATCGATACCGTTATCAATTTGGGTCTGTTGAACCGTTGGATTGATGAGCCAACAGCGAAGTTTCTTACGCAGGTTCATCCAAGAGTTTCTTTGATTTATGTACTACCAAAGGTACACAAAACCCTCATTAGTCCACCTGGCAGGCCTATAATTTCATCTTGTGGATCCCTTTGCCAACCTTTATCACAATTTATAGACTTCTGGTTACAACCTGTCGTGCAGAACACCACGTATTATTTGAAAGATACCACTGATTTCATTAAAAAACTTTCAGATCTGGGTTCCTTACCTCCGGGGAGTCTGTTGGTTACCTTGGATATCATCAGCCTGTATACCAACATTGATCATTCTGCCGGTATTGAAGCAATCAGGAGTCTGGTATCCACCAGTCCACACTATAGGGGTCCCAACATTGAATTTCTGATTTTGTTACTGGAGATTGTGTTATGTAAAAATTATTTTCTGTTTGAAAATTCTTTTTATTTACAGCTACGGGGGACCGCGATGGGGTCGAATGTGGCCCCCGCGTATGCCAATTTGTATATGCATCTGTATGAAATTCAACACATTATGGCAGACCCAATTTTTTCACAGTTTATTCATTTTTATGTTCGTTATATTGACAATCTCTTTATGGCGTGGACTGGTGGTGAGGGGCTCCTCACTGATTTCATAGATACTTTGAACAGTCTGGACACTAAGATTAGATTTACGTTATCATTTAGTGAGATTTCTATCAACTATCTTGATGTGTGTATAGTTAAACAGGGGGATGAATTATCCACACAAATTTACAGGAAAGCAACCGTCAAAAATACGTTGCTATCAGCAGATAGCTTCCATCCGGCCCCTTTAAAGCGGGGTCTTCCTCTTTCACAGCTATTACGAGTAGTACGTATTACATCTAATGTGGCGGAGCTACCACGGGCATTGGAAGAAATGGGCACACGCTTTGTACAAAGGGGATATGCACAAAATGAAATCAATGATGCTATTACAACATGTATGAATACCAAACGGGAGGATGCTTTGGAATCCAGAAAGAAGGATGCCACAACTGATCGAATGATTTTCTCCTCTACTTATTCTATAGCCTCAAGACATATTCGTGATGTCATACTTAAACATTGGCACATCATTCAGGCTGATGTGACTATAGGAACATTATGCAAAAATGTTCCACTCTTTTGCTACAAGAGGAGTAAGAACATTAAAGATATTATAGCACCATCAGATATTGGTCCGATCAGATCTAAATGTTGGTTACAACCCAAGTTGGGTGTTTTCAAATGCCATGGGTGTGCAAACTGCAGTTTCCTGACGCTAGGAGATTCTTTTTTTGATCATCAGAATGGCAAGAGATTCAAAATAAAGCATCATTTGGATTGCAACAGCCGGTATGTTGTATATCTTATATCCTGTCCGTGCCGTCTACTATACGTTGGGAAAACAATTAGGACATTGAAGGAGAGAATTTCAATGCACCGTTCCTCTATAAAAAAAAGCCTATGTTACATTGGACTTGAATACACCACCAGTGGCTAAGCACTTTGTGATGAGTGGACATACCATTAAAGATTTTCGCTGCATGCCAATAGATTGTGTCCCCCCACTGAGACGAGGGGGTGATCGTGGACGTATTTTACTCCAGCGTGAAGCCCATTGGATAGCCCGACTCAATTCTGTTGCACCGAATGGACTAAATGAGAGTCAAGGATTTGGTTGCTTTCTATAGGATACAATAATCTGTTAGGGACTCTACATAGCCTGATTAAGTTATTTTGTTCCTATTCTTGGTTTTTTGGTTTTTGTTTTATCACTTTTTTGTTTAGCATGTTTAGGTGTGTCTAATATACCTGCCAGTATATAGAGTATTGTAATCTAGTTGTTTTGGGGCATTAATTAATGATTTACTATAATATTGCCCATTACTGGTAGGTTGTAGTTTGTTTTGTGGAGACGATGCCGGATTGATACAGCTGCGCCCAGTTTCCAATTAGGTGAGCATACTTGACTCGTTTCTGGTGGGTATAAGAGACACACTTTTCATTACAGGTTGACTGTCCATGAGGAAGGTGCCTCTGAGCACCGAAACAGCTGTCGACCTACCTGTTTGTTGCTGGAGGCTTGCACTACTTACCACGTTGAAATGGTGATATGATATTATGCAGTTTTTTGACACCCCATGTGCTTCTACTAATGTTTCTTGCCTCTGGTGCTTTTAAGATCTTATTTTTTGATAAAGATTTTATTATGCAGTAATTTGGAGGTGCTGGTTTCTTTTCTTCTGGGACTATATATATATATATATATATATATATATATATATATATATATATAAATATATATTTATTTATACAAATATATAAATATGTATATCTCTCCTTCGTCCCCCCTACACCACAGTCTGTATCTCCCTCTATTCTTCCTCCCACACACCCCACAGTCTGTCTCTCCCCAATAAATCCATGCTGCAGTCCGAGCTCCCCTAGCCTATCCCAAAGCTTAGTATCCCCACACCAATCCACTCTTACCCCGGGGAATGACTCACAGTGTTAAAAATCCCCAGATCCGAACACCACACAGCAGACCCTACCAGAAGAGGCCAGTGCAGGGCACAGGAATCCTGACCAGCAGAGCAGCTGCCATGTCCCATAACTGCCTGTAACAGAGCAGAACCCGGAAGTGCACACGCACACTTGTGTCCCACAGTCACTGTGTGTGAGAGGCTCCTGTCACTCTGAGGCTATGGCCACACCGCCTACAGCTCGCTGCCCTATTTGAACAAGACAAATCACATCCCTGTCGGGTACTTATCAACATATACCATCAATTGTAAAGCGCAACGGAATTTACTGCGCTATATAAGAAACTGTTAATAAATAAATATACTTGGGGCCAAGGACGTGCATTGAGCTAAATGGGTCAGAAGGCACTGGCTAGCACCAGAGACAGATTTACACACACACACAATATGAGCTAAAGCGTGCATCTGGACATTATACACAGGTGCAGCAATATACAGTATACTGCTGGAAATTTGGTGAGTTTTGATCAGAGATGTACGGAAAAGATAGGCACGGGAGGCACTACCTCACCTGCCATAGACTTTTTGGCTATAAAAATGGTTAGAATAATGCGAAGAAGATATTTCAAACATATTCTTTGTATTTTTCATATACATTATACAGTCAAAACTCTGGCACAAACGTTGGTATGGCAGGAAAGGCTCTGCCTCACTTGCCATAACAAACCGCACGTCACTGCTTGGGGCCTCTCTGATCCTTGGGGCCAGGTACAGTTGTCCCCTTTGTACCCCCTTGTCGCCGGCCCTGGAGCTACCCTTATCTGTGATCGGGGTAAACCCCTGATAAGGGCTCTGGGATGATGGCTATTGGCCGCCTGGTATCAACGTATCTGATGAGGAATTGTTACTAAAGCAAATTGAAAGAGCAGCAGGATGATGGGAGATTTTAACTATCCAGAGAGAAACTGGAAAAATGATTCAGGGCAATATGTTTTTAAACACACTTAATGATAACTACTTAGTTCAACTTGTTGAGGAACCAACTAGGTACAATGCAATCTTAGACCTGGTATTAACAAACAATGGGGATTTGGTATCAGGTATTATAGTAGTGGAACCCATAGGAAACAGCGACCACAATATGGTCACATTCAATATCAGTTTCTATAAACAGCTCTATACTGGCTCAACTAGGACTTTAAACTTTAGCAAAGCGAATTTTGAAAAGATGAGGGTATTTTTCAGGGATATTGAATGGGAAGGTTTGTTTTTAGGAAAAAATACTACGGAGAAATGGGAGGTACTAAAATTCCTGCTAGCTAAAAATACACTCAAATTTATTCCTACGAGCAGCAAAAAAAGGAATAAAAATCATAAACCGATGTGGCTTAACAAAAAGATAAAGGAACTTATGGGCAAGAAAAGGAGAGCATTTAAAAAATACAAATCTGACGGGGAAGCAGAGTAATTTCAGCCCTATTACACAAAGGGGGCGACCCGGCACCGGTCTGAAAATAGTTTTTGATTACAGAAAAACCAAATTTGGACAATTTTCAAGTAAAATCTTTAATATAATGTCCAGTTTGGGGGTGCGCCCAGAGCCAGTGACATATGCATAAACAAAAGGGAGAAAGAAGAAGGCTCTTGTGTGGGTGCACTCATTAATGGTAGTTAAATAACTAGAATGAATAACACTAGGTTGATTAGTCAGCAGATAAAACAAAATTTATTTGGAAATATTAAGAATATAATTGCCCCTGGTTGAGGAGATGTGAATGATCCCAGATAAAAATGTTCTGGTCCTGCCTCAGGAAATGAGATGGAGAGGGGTAGAGACACTGCAAGTCATAAACCCTTTCTCACCCGGTCAGTACAGATGATCTGTATTAATGAGATCAATTAAGTCAATTGATTTTAGATTCTGTCATAATCCTAATGAAGGAATAACAGCTGTTATGGCAATAAGTAATAATAGAAACAAATCAAAGGATATACCAGGGTAAAGAAAGAAAAGGATAGGAACAAATGGTGATGCTGCTGTTGGAGTCACATACCACACATCATATGCAATGATTGATGTTCTACAACACTGAGTATTCCCTGTGAGTCTCCACCTCAGGTACTAACTCAGCCCACACTGTTTCGCTTCCAAGATCGGACGAGATCGGGCATTAGCAGTGTGGTTTGATAGTAGAAGGATTTGGTCAGACGTCCAATGAGAGTGCACCTATATATGGGGGGATAATTAGCTGGGTCTTATAGATATAGTGTGGATCTGCTTTTTGTGTTAGGCAGGAGACATCAAGTCCCACACCGGTGGTATTGTGTGCCTGGATCACAAATGAGAGTCCACGAAAAAGGAAGATATATAGATTTATGAAAAAAACGAAGATATATAGATTTATGAAAAAAACCCTAAAAAGGATAATGGAGATCAATTAGGCTGTAGTTATTAGGAACGGGTGATAAAAATTACCCGTCCGTATAGATACAAATGGATAAAGAAACACGGATCAAGAAATTTTTTTATATATATGTGTACATTGGTACTGGTGTAAGGAACAGAAAATATGTCAAAGATAATTGTAGATACAAATAAATAGTACTGGTATATGCAATGAAATAATCACTAGTGACATGGGTGTCATTAGAAACACTTTGTGTGAATTGGAGCTGTTATAATCATTAGGATATAGGGAAATAGACATGAAATTCTCATATAACCCATGCAGCAATATGACAACAGGATCTGCAGGAGGAAAGTCAAAGAAGAATGCAGTATTTCTTTCCTAAAAATGCAGTTTTTAATCCTGATGCAATAAACTAAGATGCATAAGCCTGGAAAAAGGCATAAATGAAGCTGCACGGATATAGATACAATTTCTATGACAGCTGGGCAAAAATTAGCCCAAAATGGCAAGATGGAATGATCTGACCTGAGGCTAGGAGTGAATCACTTGCAGTTGGACAAAACAGGACCCATTGGAATGGAAAACATGTTTCACCCCTGTGGGGCTTGCTCACTTCCAAGCCCCACAGGGGTGAAACATGTTTTCCATTCCAATGGGTCCTGTTTTGTCCAACTGCAAGTGATTCACTCCTAGCCTCAGGTCAGATCATTCCATCTTGCCATTTTGGGCTAATTTTTGCCCAGCTGTCATAGAAATTGTATCTATATCCGTGCAGCTTCATTTATGCCTTTTTCCAGGCTTATGCATCTTAGTTTATTGCATCAGGATTAAAAACTGCATTTTTAGGAAAGAAATACTGCATTCTTCTTTGACTTTCCTCCTGCAGATCCTGTTGTCATATTGCTGCATGGGTTATATGAGAATTTCATGTCTATTTCCCTATATCCTAATGATTATAACAGCTCCAATTCACACAAAGTGTTTCTAATGACACCCATGTCACTAGTGATTATTTCATTGCATATACCAGTACTATTTATTTGTATCTACAATTATCTTTGACATATTTTCTGTTCCTTACACCAGTACCAATGTACACATATATATAAAAAAATTTCTTGATCCGTGTTTCTTTATCCATTTGTATCTATACGGACGGGTAATTTTTATCACCCGTTCCTAATAACTACAGCCTAATTGATCTCCATTATCCTTTTTAGGGTTTTTTTCATAAATCTATATATCTTCGTTTTTTTCATAAATCTATATATCTTCCTTTTTCGTGGACTCTCATTTGTGATCCAGGGACACAATACCACCGGTGTGGGACTTGATGTCTCCTGCCTAACACAAAAAGCAGATCCACACTATATCTATAAGACCCAGCTAATTATCCCCCCATATATAGGTGCACTCTCATTGGACGTCTGACCAAATCCTTCTACTATCAAACCACACTGCTAATGCCCGATCTCGTCCGATCTTGGAAGCGAAACAGTGTGGGCTGAGTTAGTACCTGAGGTGGAGACTCACAGGGAATACTCAGTGTTGTAGAACATCAATCATTGCATATGATGTGTGGTATGTGACTCCAACAGCAGCATCACCATTTGTTCCTATCCTTTTCTTTCTTTACCCTGGTATATCCTTTGATTTGTTTCTATTATTACTTATTGCCATAACAGCTGTTATTCCTTCATTAGGATTATGACAGAATCTAAAATCAATTGACTTAATTGATCTCATTAATACAGATCATCTGTACTGGCCGGGTGAGAAAGGGTTTATGACTTGCAGTGTCTCTACCCCTCTCCATCTCATTTCCTGAGGCAGGACCAGAACATTTTTATCTGGGATCATTCACATCTCCTCAACCAGGGGCAATTATATTCTTAATATTTCCAAATAAATTTTGTTTTATCTGCTGACTAATCAACCTAGTGTTATTCATTCTAGTTATTTAACTACCATTAATGAGTGCGCCCACACAAGAGCCTTCTTCTTTCTCCCTTTTGTTTAATTTCAGCCCTATATAAGGAATGTAACAAAATTTGCAAAAAGGAAATAAGAGCGGCTAAAGTAGAAACTGAAAAACTAGTAACAAAGGAAAGCAAAGCGAATCCCCAAAAATTATTTAAATACATTAATAGCAAGACATTAAAGAAAGAGAGTATAGGCCCTTTAAAAGACAAGTTGGGAGTCTTAAGCAAAAATTATAATGACATAGCGGACACACTAAATTAGTTTTTTTCAACAGTATTTACTAGAGAGGACCCAATACAGGGACTAACACATAATCTCAATAATGAGAATATCACACTGATAGGTACTTATTTATGCGAGGAAGTAGTCTGTGACCGATTAAAACATTTAAAGATTAATAAGTCACCAGGTCCCGATGGTATTCACCCAAGGGTTCTAATGGAGCTTCACTCTGAACTTGCAAAATCGCTATTTTTGATCTTTAAGGATTCAGTAATATCAGGTATGGTTCCCAAAGACTGGCGTATAGCGGCAGTAGTGCCTATATTCAAAAAGGGAAGTAAAGCTGAACCAGGTAATTATAGACCAGTTAGTCTTACATCTATAGTGGGGAAAGTATTGGAAGGTATTCTAAGAGATAGTATTCAGAAGTTCCTTGAAGTCAATAAGGTCATTAAAAGGAATCAACATGGGTTTATGAAGGACAGATCCTGTCAAACCAATTTACTTAGCTTTTATGAAACAGTAAGCACAAACCTAGATCAGGGTGAAGACGTGGATGTAATATTTTTAGATTTTGCCAAAGCATTCGACACTGTACCACACATGAGATTTATCTACAAGCTACAAGAACCAGGGCTAGGAAGCACAATATGCACTTGGGTCAAAAACTGGTTAGATAATAGGGGTGGTCTTCCGTATGCTGGCTGTCGGGATCCCGGCGCACAGTATACCGGCGTCGGGATCCCGACAGCCGGCATACCGACACTTATTCTCCCTCGTGGGGGTCCACGACCCCCCTGGAGGGAGAATAAAATAGCGTGGTGCGCGTAGTGCACCACCGTGTCCGCAAGGGGCTCATTTGCGCTCACCACACTGTCGGTAAGCCGGCGGTCGGGCTCCCGGCACCGGTATGCTGGTCGCCGGAAACCCGACCACCGGCATTCCATACTACACCCAGATAATAGGGAGCAGCGCGTTGTGGTAAATGGATTTTTTCAACTTGGACTGAAGTGCTAAGTGATGTGCCGCAAGGCTCAGTATTAGGACTGCTATTGTTCAATATTTTCATTAATGACCTAACAGAAGGTCTAGAGAGCATGGTGTCAATTTTTGCAGATGATACCAAATTGTGTAAAGTTATAAATTCGGAGGGGGATGCTGAGTCGCTTCAGAACGACTTCGTTAAATTAGAAGCTTAGACAGCGAAATGGAGAATGCGCTTCAATACAGACAAGTGTAAGGTAATGCACTGTGGTAACAAGAGCAAAAATAACACCTACCTACTAAGTGGGGTAAAATTAGGGGATTCTGTACTGGAAAAGAACTTAGGTTTCCTCATAGATAGCAAACTAAGCAGAAGTACCCAAAGTAGGACTGCACGCAAAGAAGGCTAATAAGATATTAGCATGCATAAAATGGGGAATTGATG